>NC_142656.1:22348750-22653125 GCF_055504915.1 Nelumbo nucifera | reverse complement strand
TTATATTTTTTGTGTGTAAAAATAATACTGATATGTCACACTTACATTTTGTTTCACTAGTAACAATGTACGTGTGTTGCACATGGCAATATCAAATGATGATGATGATAATAGTCAACAACCAAATGACCTTACTGGTTGAACCATTAATCTATTTAACCAGGAAAATGGACTATGATTAAGACATTAATTCATTTTTTTCTTTATATTTTAGTCATTTCTATTTTTCCTAACAATAATTTTTATTTTTCAAAAATATTTTTGTTTAATATGAAGAATATATAATATTAATGCATGTTCAAATTTTTTCTTTAAAATTTATAAAAAATCTATATTTTTTTTATTATTTAATTTATGAGATAATAAAAATTACTTATTTACCAAGAGAAAATGTAATTCCAATATATTGTTTGAATATTAGTTTTTAATATTGTGGTCAAATTAATATATATATATATATATATATATATCATAGTTTTCAAGGCGCCTAGGCGAGGCTAGGCGACCACAGGGCACCCAAGTGCATAGGCGGGTGCCTAGGTGTCGCCTAGGCGTTGGAATTTTAAAATGCTTGCTTTATTGAGTTTTTACTTTATATATGCTTTTCAAACATGTAATTCAACCATAAGAAAAAAAAAACATTTGATTCAATTCAGTTATACAATCACTGAATCAGCCATAAAAAAATCAGTCATAAAAAATTTGAATGAGAAGAAGAATCAGCCATAAACATTTGATTCAAGTTTCAGATTCAAGACATTTAATTCAGCCATAAAAAAATCAGCCACATAATCATATATCTAATGATATAAAAAAAATGAATGAGAAGAGGAAGAATTAAAGAAGAGATTAGAGAAGAGAAGAGATTAAATACTGAGATGATTCAAGACTTCAAGTGTGAAACTGTGAATGACTAAAGGGAGGAGAAGAGTAGGGCAAAGCCCTTGTTTTTTTCAAAAAAAAAAAGGGACTCATGGGGCGAACTGACGACTGAGAGTGGTGACTGACTGAGAACACCACTCATGGGGTGGGTGGAAGAAGAAGAAGAAGAAGTGGAGAAAGGGAGGACCGAGGAGTATAGGGGTGGAGCCCCTGTTTTTTCGAAAAAGAAAAAAAGAAAAGGACTGGCGAGCCCCTGTTTTTTTTACTGAATTGATATTTGAGAAGAAGAAGAAGAAGAAGAAGAAGAAAGGGAGGACTGGCGGAGCCTCTTTTTTTCGAAAAAGAAGTAAAAAATGCTGAAACTCTGAAATCTGAAGAAGAAGAAGAAGAAGAAGAAGAAGTACTTGCTCGAACTAAGGTGCGAGTGCAACTGCGATGGAGCTGGGCTACTCGAGCTTGCAAAGTTCACCTGTTCAGTTCCCTCCCTCTCCAGTCAAACCAAAACCCTTGTAAACCCTTGTCTTAGTTTAGTTGTATACACTATTCTATAGTTGTCTTGATACTAAACTATTATAGTGTAACAAGGCTTATTTTAAAAGAACACAACAACTATGAATATTAAACTAATAAATTTTAAAAAATATATTTTAGATACATTAGGCGCCCGCCTAAGTCTCTGGGCGGGCACCTAGGCGTCACCTTGACATATATATATATATATATATATATATATATATATATATAATATTATTTATTATTTATTTTTAAATATGTTATTTATATTGCATTTTTGTAAACTTCTTAAATGATGAAAATAGTTGAAAAATTACTTATATTTTTTGTTTTTCTTTATTTCAACTATTATATTTTTCTTTTTCTTTTAATAATTTATTATTTTTTAAAATTAAATTGAGTCATATCATATTCAGATATCCAATATTTATGAGATCCGATCAGATCTTCAGATTGAATTGAATTCAAATTTACATTGATTCAAATCCGATCCGATCTATTTGCATCCCTTCCAAACCACTTGCCTACAATGACCTATCTAATTAAATAATTGAACCATTTGACATGGTTAGTGGGGTCATGTGTTAGACATTAAGCTCTTTATTTTTTATTCTATTTTTATCCCATTTTTATAATTAATGAAATTAATTCTCATTAATCACACATTTTTATATGATGAATATATAATATTATAGAATATACCCAAAATTATCAACACATTTCTACATTTTCTAGAATTTTATGTATTTTATTATTTAATAATAACGTCCATTTGATATGGATAGTTTAACCACTAACCCATCACTTAGATGGAAAAACCATTTGCTTTTTCGGTTAATTTTAAATCACGTATTCCATTTTCATTATCGATAAAAGTAATTCTTATTTTCACATTTATTTTTGTTTAATATGGTGAATATATAACAATTTTCAAAATGCTTTATACGAAGCTTATACTTTTCTTTGAGTTTATGTATGTATGTATGTATGTATGTATGTATGTATGTATGTATGTATGTATGTATGTATGTATGTATGTATGTATGTATGTATGTATGTATGTATGTATGTATGTATGTATGTATGTATGTATGTATGTATGTATGTATGTATGTATGTATGTATGTATGTATGTATGTATGTATGTATGTATGTATGTATGTATGTACGTACGTACGTACGTATGCATGCATGCATGCATGCATGCATGCATGTATGTATGTATGTATGTATGTATGTATGTATGTATGTATGTATGTATGTATGTATGTATGTATGTATGTATGTATGTATGTATGTATGTATGTATGTATGTAATATTCATTACTTAATTATGACATCATAGATTGACCCATTTGAACCGGAATGTTAGATCATTGGCCTACCTACCATCTAGATATGGAAATGATTTCATTTTCAAACTGGTTTTAAATTTTGCATTTCATTTATATCATTGATAAAATAATTATTATTTATCATACTTATTTTTTTACATTATTTATATATAATATTATAGATGTGCCCAAAATTGTTTCATATTTTTTATATTATTCTATTTAAAAAAATATTTTTAATTATACATCATATGTTAACATATTTGACCTAAAATGTTGAACCACTAACCCACCCCCTTAGATAGGAAGATGGTTTAATTTCTCATTGATTTTAAGTTGTATATTTGATGTCCATCATTAATAAAATTATGTATATTTTATCATAATTATTTTTTAATATGACAAATATATAATAATAGAAACATGCCTAGTTTTTTTTTTCAAAATTTATTTTTTCTATATTTTTTGTATTTCTTATATTTCTAAATTTGTATTATTTTATTTATGACATCATGAAATTATCCATTTGACCTAAATGGTTAACATATTTGACCTGAAAGGTTGAACAACTAACCCACCCCTTAGATAGAAAGATGGTTTAATTTCCCATCGGTTTTAAGTCATATATTTGATGTCCATCATTAATAAAATTATGTCTATTTTATCATAGTTATTTTTTAATATGACAAATATATAATAATAGAAACATGTCCAATTTTTTTCTATATTTTTTGTATTTCTTATATTTCTAAATTTGTATTGTTTTATTCCTGACATCATGAAATTTTCCATTTTGACCCAAATGGTTGAAGTACTTACCCACGACCTAGATGGAAAATATGATTTCATTTTTAGGTTTATTTTGAAAATATAAAATTCCATTCTATTAATAATTATATGGATTTATTAGTGAAACTTAATGATGATAAACAAAAAATATTTTTTATATTTCTAAATTTGTATTATTTATTTATGATATCTTTAAACTATCCATTTGACCCAAATGGTTGAACTACTTACCCACCACCTAGATGAAAAATATGATTTCATTTTTATGTTTATTTTAAAAATATAAAATTTCATTATATTAATAATTATTATGTATTGATTTATTAGTGGAATTTAATGATGACAAACAAAGTACAAGTGCTGGATCCAATGAGAGAGAATTTGATTTATTTAATGACTTATATGTGAGACTTAATAAGAGGTAATTGAATGTACTTAATGGTATTCTTTTAATTACATTTGTTGCCCTTTCAATGGAGATAAACTAAATTTAAGAGGAAGGGTATTTTAGTAAAGAAAAATTCCAGAAGTCAATACCTCCTCATTCATACTTTTATAAGTAGTATAGATATGATAATTATATGATATTATACATGTGGGTGAATGTTTTGGTGCAAAAATTATGTATTTGTTTCATTTTTGTATTTCTTAAATCTTACTAATTTTTATTGTCTATTTATGACATTAAATGTTAACACATTTGCCCCAAAAGTTGGACTATTGGTCTTTGTCAAACTATAAATAGTTCCATTTTTGGTTAGTTCCAAATTATGTATTTTATTTTCATTAATAATAAAAATAATTCTTATTTATTCCACTTATTTTTTAATTTGATTAATAAAAATATCATAAATGTGTCTAATTTGTTCTACATTTTTGTAATTTTCTATATTTATTTTTATTTTAAAAATTTTATTACCTAACTATGATTTCATAAGTTGACTAATTTGATTGTGATGGTTGAATTGCTTAACCACCACTTCAATAAAGAATGGTTTTGTTTTTAAGTCAATTTTAAAATAAATGGGTTTATATTGTTATAAATATTGGCATAAATCTAATTAGTAGCATTTATTAGTGAAAAATAACTTAAATATAGGATTTAATAAGAGAATATGAGAGTTAATACCTTAAGTATAAGATTTAATGAGGTGGGAAGTAATAATAGAAGTTACATTTTTAACCCTTACAATTAGAGATGGACTAAATACCACTGTTCTCAAAACCAAACCGGACCGAACGGTCAGACCAGAAAAACCGGGACTTGACCGGTTCCGTTTTCCTCCAAAACCGCTTTTTCCCCTAAAATCGTTGATTTTGGTCAGCAAACTGCTGAACCTGCTGGTTAATCGTTCAAACCGTTTGAACGATTTTGACCATTTTCCTATGTTTTAATTTTTTTTATTTTTTTTATTTTTTCGTCAAAACGGGCTAGCCATTCGGGTCGAACGGTCAGACCGTTCGAACCAATAACCGGACCCCTGACCGGTTTGGTCACCGATTCGTTTTTAAAAACCATGCTAAATACACAAATATGCACATTTTAGTAGCTATTAAAGCTATAATAAAATGACTTTTATACCTTTGTCTTAAACAAAGAAATAAAGAGTATTTCTATTTTAGTCCAAAAAACTCGCTCTATATCCACACTTTTTATATAGTATAGATAGATGTATTTCATTACCAAATTCAACGAATAAGGAAGGAGAATTTCTATCAGTTATGTATTAAGGGTCCGTTTGGTTTATGGGGGAATAGGGATTTGGAATTGGAATCAAAATGGTCAATTCTAGTTCCAACTCTTTGGTTGGGCAGAATTGGATCCCATTTCCATTCCTAGAATGCCATTCTCCCATTTGAGAGAATGGCATTCCCTCCCCCTCCCCTGGGAATGAGACCACCAGGTACCAAAGGTTGGTCAATAAGAGTGTATAAGGTGCCGTATAGGCAGCCCTCATATCCATGGCTTTCAAAACCAGATCGGACCGGATGGTGGGATCAGAAAAACCGATCACTGGTCAAGTGATCAGTTCACCAGAATTGTTATTTCGCCAAAACCTGTTGATTTAGACAACAAATCACTAACCTAGGTGGTCAAACCATTTGAATCATCCAACGGTTTGATCTTTTTTTTTTTTGTCAGAATAGGCCTTCCATTCGTTTTGAACAATAAGACCGTTCAACCTAGGAATCAGACCCCTAACCAATTTGTTGTTTGGTTCAGTTTTAAAAACCTTACTCATACCAACTTTACTGAGAGACGTAGGGCAACTTTTGGGGTTTAATATCAACAAAAGTAATATATTAAAAAAAATTCAAAAATGGGTTAACTTTTTAAAAGTAATATCAATAAAGGGCAAAAACAATGTTTATCATCTTCTTCTTGCCATTTGTTCATCAAAGCCGCTGTCCACCGCTGCCTGCTGCCGTCCGCTGCTGCCTGCCGCCGCCTCTGCCCACCTCCACCTCTGCCTTTGGCAATGTTGCCGGAGGTGGCTGGAGGCAGAGGTGGCGGCAACGGCACTGGTGGTTTCTCTATCCAACGCCGCCACCTCCGCCCATCTCCGCCTCCGCCTCCGACAACATCGTTGGAGATGGGTGGAGACAGAGGTGGCAGCGGCGGTGAGCAAAGGAATGACCACCAGCACCGTTGCTGCCACCTCTGCCTCTAGACACCTCCGGTAATGTTGTTAGAGGTGGAGGCAGCAGCGGGCAACAATGGACGACGGTGGCAAACGGTGGTGGGCGGTGGTTCTGATGAACAAATGGCAAGAAGAAAATGATGAATAGTATTTTTGCCTTTTATTGATATTATTTTTAAAAAATTAACCCATTTTTGAAATTCTTTTAAATATATTACTTTTATTGATATTAAACCCCAAAGGTTGCCCTTATATTATATGCTATTACCCCTATAAATATCAAGCATATATAAGCATAAACATGTACATTTAAATCGAATCTAATTGAATTGGATCTAGATCCACCCACTCCAGTCCAATTAAGGTCAGATTTGCATATGTCTATAAAAAATTAATATATTTTTGTTGATATAGTTGGCTTTTTCTAAATAATAAAGTTGGTTAAATATCATATTTTCATTAAAGGCTCATAACTCCAGCTTTTTTAGAAATTAGTTTTAATTCATTTTACTAATGTTATATACTAGCCAAGCCATTTCTAATTCTTTTTATCAATAAAATATAACATCTTGGTTATTTGTGATTTCATTTATTAATGATAAATAATATCTAGATTCAATCAAAATCCAATGGATAAAATCCTATTCGAACCCCGATATCAAATCTAGGCTGATTCGATCCGAGTCCAACCCATTTACAGCCATTGTTGTTACGGGCTTTGCAGGCCCAATAGCCCTTACCTGGGCCCGTCGTAGGGGTAGGCTGGATCTGGCCCGATGATTTCTCTTACGTGTATAGGATCTCTTCGTTGTTGCAGCAAAGTTTGCAGCAATAGATGGAAGCATCTGGTTTCATTCCTCTCTCAGTTCCGGTACCTTAAGCTTAAAGCCAGCTTCGCTAACCTTTCGTCATTGTTGCAAAACGCCCTTCCACCTCCCAACCATTGTTTCAGAAGGAAAATCCTCCACATTTTTCGAAGTTCACGTTTTTCAGGTATGAAATAAACTAAATTAGGATTTTCATGTAAGGGTTTGCACGGTTCCTATTCAGAGTTCCTACTTATCTGGGTATTTTACTCTACTGTTTTCTTTGGTTTTGAACCATAAAAATGAAAGATTTTTTGAGAATTTTCTGAAACTTGGTTTGTTAATGCTATTGTGTGGGGAGATGGGCGGAGCCTAGTGGTTCCATCAAAGAAAGACACCTCATGAATATTTCGGTTTTCAAGATCCTGATTGAGATCTTTTCAGAAACTAAGCTTCCATTGGTTGATGAATTTGACTGCTTATGATCAAATGATCAATAAGGATCACGCTGAGAGCAAAGGAAGGAAACGAAAGTTGAAGATCTTGGAGAATCTTAGTTTTTTTTTTTTTTTTTTCATTTTCAAATTAGGAAACTTATACATGTAATACATAGGTAGGGCTTTACTGGATAAGAAGTTGAGTCTGCAACTCTGTTTGAAACATAGTACTCATTTACTTGGACTAGAAGTCTGACAATGATACTAGCTGGGTATTTTTGTGAAGGTAATTGTAATGATTGCAGTAACTAAATACTCATCACGGTTTTACAATGCCAATAAATACACGAGTCTTTTACTGGTATTAGAAGAGTTTGTGTTGGTACTTGTGGATATTGAACTTGAGAAAAGATGCCAGTCTTACTGACTTATAAGGTTCTGCCATTATGGGATATTTGGTGCTTTCTTTTGTTCCAATAGCAATTTGTTCTACCATTCGCATACATTTTGTTACGTGTTATGTCAGGGCTAAGTTCATTTATTGAGTCACTGTTGGCATTTGCAACCATTTGCAGGTCTTTCAAGTGTGTTATCATGGCAACTGAATCAAAGGTAGCAACTGAAGATGCCAAGGTTGACCTTTTTGAAGATGATGATGAGTTCGAAGAATTTGAAATTGGTGAAGGTAACTCTTATTAGATATACTCTACAAAATTTTGTGCTGTGGTCTGAGGATGTTCTATTATTTCTCAGTTCACTACCATCTTTCTCAAATAATTTCTCTTCTGAAATTGGTATAGGGTTTGGATAAAGACGTTGACATTTTTCATACTTCATTTTTTTATTTAACCATAAAAACTATCACAACAAAAAACATATCATTCTTCTCTTACATGTTTTTTAACTATTATCTTTTTAGAAAGTCTTTATGATGAGCTTTTTTATCAAAGCAGTTAGATTGCATTGATCCTATATTTGATTGACGCCTACAAAATTCTGTGTTTTGCACCAAAATATTGTAAATGTCAATGCTATCAATTTTACATCTTTTGGAAAATCTCAAAAGCCCCAAATATCCAAGTAATAACCAGTTCATGAACTTCAAAACTATTGATTTGAATAAGTCATGAAACGTGATGGTGCGCGATCTGGTCACTCCTAGCTGGAAGTGGCTGCGCTCCTAGCTGGCGACGAGCGAGAGACACCTGTGAGGAAGAAGATGAAGGATCCCGGGGGGCTCACCCGGCAAGAACACTCCGACGATTAAGTTAGTAAGTTGGGAGAGCGAAAGAGAGAGAGAGTTGTAGAGAAATTAGAGCTAGAGTGAAGATCACGCAATACCTTCGCCCTTGGGGGTCGGGGTCCTTATATACTGGTATCCTGACATGTCAGGTGCAACCGCCTCCGAATCTCTGCTGCGGCGATCTACTGTCAAATAACGGCTTGGAGTGGCTGGCCGTTATTTGTCAGAGCTGAGCTGTCGGGCAAAGGTGATCGCTGCAGAGTATGACCCTACCAGACAAGAAACAACCTCCAGTGATGGCAGGCACGACGTCGCCAGGTGAGAGACGTGGGTGCAGTATGGTAGGTATGGTTGTCAGGCAGAAAATCTCTCACGATACGCCGAGCTGCTCTGCAGCGAGCTACCTAACACCGAGCTACTGGTGATGCGCCGAGGTGCTTCTCCGAGGCGGGTCTTTGAGGTAGCCTACTTAAGTTTAGGCAGGAGCGAGCTTATCCTAGTTAGGGGGCTGGCGAGCTTAACCCGAGGTGTCTTCAGTTCGGAATGCTCCCTACTTGGGAGAGTCTTAGCTCGGGGTGCTTCCTATTTGGGAGTCTTAGCTCGGGATATCGGAGTATCATCTTGTAGCGAGCTGCCACTTCCGGCGGGCTATCAGGCTGGGTTATAGCGAGCTTGTTACGCTGAGTTGTACCGAACTCATTATGCTAAGCTGTCACTTATGTCGAGTCACGTCCACGTGTCCCCTTATTATGAGGTCGGGCCAAATCACCCTCCATCAATTGCCCCCCACTCCCCGAGCCAGGGGTCCTGACCTGGTGCGGGGAGTTCACGGCGTGACGGGTGGATTTGGCTTGAGGTTCAGGCCGTCCAGTCAGATAGTTCGTCGATCGGACCAGTTTGGCTACTCGGCTCAACCAAGTATAACCCAGGTCGCGTGTGGTTTACGCGCGGACGTCACGCGATCTATAGACTCCGCGGACGCCAAAAAATGCACTAAACTGATTTCGACCTCGAGGGTCATGCAACCGGTTTTCTCAGGAACCGTCAGATCTCCTTGATCTTGACCGTTGATCCCTTGACCTTGCGGCTATACATAGGGGGGGGGGGCGAGTCATTTTCTTCGCCATAAGTTCACTAGCATTCGCCTTGAGGTCGCGGTTAAAGTCCTTAGCTCGGGTTTTCTAGTTTGTCAGTCCTTCAGTTCGGTCTCTCTTCTTGGTGAGTCTCCCCTAGCTTTTCTTTTTCAGTTTGGTTCAGTTCAATAGTCATGTCACAACTTAGTTTTGATAGTCTCTTGGATGAGCCCGAGGAAGGTACCTCGGCTCAGGTCGGTCCTCCTGAGGTGGAGTCATCTTGGGAGGCACGAGAGGCCGTGAATAATCCGGCGTCTACTTCTCCTCGAGGGCGTCGGACAGGTTCGGTCCCTCGACGCTGACCGTAGATAGACTTAGGGCTTTGATAGGTCGATACCACCTCCCGGAAGAGTACACCTACAGTCTCCCCGTACCTAACTTCCCTTGGGAGCACGATCATAACGAGATCGTAATCTTCGAAGAGCAGCTCGTGGCTGGTCTTCGCTTACCTTTGCATCCCTTGATCATTGAGGTTCTGAAGTTCTTCGACATTACTATAGACCAATTACACCCGAACTCAATTCGGAATGTAGTAGGGACGATCTCTCTTTTTTACGAGTACTATCTACCTCTCGACCTCGAAATTTTTTCTTCTATTTTATCAATCAAGAGAAATTCTTCCTGTGTCCTTCCCGAGCATAAGTGAACCTATTATCTGTCACCTCGCCCAGGCTATAAACTTTTACACGAACTACCCAATAAGATCCCAGCCTGGAAGCGGAGTTATTTCGTAGTTCGCAATCCCATAGAGTGGCCTTTCCCTACCCATTGGAGGGCTACCATTCAGGATTCCGGTGTTAGGCTGGACTTGAAGACAAGGGAGACGCTCCAATCATGGGCAGAGCTCGACTTCCATTGCAAGGACTACCTTGCCGAAGATAAGCTCGTGCAGGCCGGCTTGAGTCCTGTTAGGTCGTCTTTGGTTTAGAGTTATTTTTGACAGTTGGTATTTTATTCTTGTTGACGTTGCTAACGCCAGGTTTTGTTGTAGCTCCCATGCATCTCAACGCGGACAAGCTTCTTGGGCAGATGAAGGGAAAGAAGCGAGCTACTAAAAGAGCTCAAACCGAGTCTCCAGAGCCCGTCATCCCTAAGCCCGAACAACCTTCCCGTGCGCCTCCGGTGATTGACTTGGAGACGGAGAGGGTCCTACCTTGTGCGCCCGAGACGTCCTCGGGGCCCGCCCTGCGACGACTGTTGCTTCCTCGGGGAGCGGAGAGACAGTTCGGAGTATCCTGACTCCGCAATATAGCCTTCAAAAGAGCAAAGAGGCTGTATACTCTGAGGAGGTCGCAAGTTGGGCTGAACTAACGCCTGCTCAGCTCGGAGCTCGGGCGGCTACCCACTGCATGGTGGTAAGTCTTGTTTTACTTCGATTTTTTGTATTTGTGGCTGTGGCGGTACTAACTTATATTCTTGGCAGGTGAACTCCGCCGTGCATGCCTTGACCTACTAGTCTGAGCAGCACTTAAAGCGGGCTCTAGCTACTGAGAGTTCGTCTCGTGAGGCTCATACTGAACTAAATTTAGCTCACGGAAAGATCCATCATCTGGAGAATAGTGTGCGAGCTCAAAAAGAGCTTATCGAGTCACTGATATCAAAGAAGGCGGGTTTGGAGCGTAAGGTGGAGAACCTCGAGGCGGACGTCAAGGAGCGAACTGAAATCTTCCTCCAAGCCATGGAAGAGGCCAAGGTCAAGGCTGTCCAGGATTATAAGAGCTCGGAGGAGTTCGAGGGAGAGCTGGTCGAGGCTGGGGCGGAGGGCTACCGCAAAGGCTTCAAGCTCAGTAGGTGGCTGATCTAGTGCGAGTTCTCGTAGCTCGATGTGAGTGTCATCACTACCTTGCGAATCACAAAGGAGGTAGCCCTTGAAGCTGCTGAAGACTCGGACTCGGAAGCGGAGAGCGACGGTGATGACATTGCAGAGACCAATGCCGATGACAAGGCTGGCTCCTCCGCCGAGGCTTCGGGCAAGAGCGACGAGTGCCCCAAGTAGTTTTTTGTACTGTGAGCCTACGAGCTCAGTTTCTTTTTCTTCTTTCCCCCTTTTTGTAACGAACTCTTTTATAATGAAATACATTTTTTGTTAAGTGCTGTGCAATTGATCTTCTAACCATGGTGATTTTTTCCGAACTATTGAACTATCGAGCTAGATGACCGAAGTAGGGGTTCCTTAGCTATTACCCCAAACTGTCACTTAGGGACAATTTCACGAGGTGTACACCGAAGTGAGCGATATTGTAGGGTGCATGCCCGACCTGTCTGCGCATAGGTTACTTCGCCTAGGTCAAATTGCTTGATATGCCCGAGCTATTATAGGTGCTCATACCCGAGCTGCCTATACTTTAGACATTTTGTGGTGCCGAGGTCTTTTGTTAGCTCGGCGTTTTAGCCCTTAGGCTGGGGGAGTGACTTATAGTCCACTCTCTTCTGGAGTTCGCCCATGCCGAAGAGGCGACTGGGTCTTATAGTGCCGAGGTTCTTTTGTTAGCTTGGCATTTTAGCCCTTAGGCTGGGGGAGCGACTTATAGTCCACTCTCTTCAGGAGTTCGCCCATGCCGAAGAGGCGACTGGGTCTTATAGTACCGAGGTTCTTTTGTTAGCTCGGCACTTTGGTCCTTAGGCTTTGGGAGTGACTTGTGGTCCACTCTCTTTTGGAGTTCGCCCATGCCGAAGAGGCGACTGGGTCTTATAGTGCCGAGGTTTTTTTGTTAGCTCGGCACTTTGGCCCTTAGGCTTTGGGAGCGACTTGTGGTCCACTCTCTTCCGGAGTTCGCCCATGCCGAAGAGGCGACTGGGTCTTATAGTGCCGAGGTCTTTTGTTAGCTCGGCGTTTTAGCCCTTAGGCTGGGGGAACAACTTATAGTCCACTCTCTTCTGGAGTTCGCCCATGCCGAAGAGGCAACTGGGTCTTATAGTGCCGAGGTCTTTTATTAGCTTGGCGCTTTGGCCCTTAGGCTCAAGGAGCGACTTGTGGTCCACTTGACTCAGTAATTACAGGTAATATTGCCTTAAGTTGACAATATTCCATGCCCGAGGTGCCTGCTTCCCTTCTAGGGCTTTGATCTCATACGTTCTTTCCCCGAGTACCCGCTTTACTCGGTAGGGTCCTTCCCAATTTGACCCGAGCTTACCAACACCGGGCTCAGGTACCATGACTTTACAAAGAACCAGGTCTCCGACGCGGTGGTTTCGCTTCTTGACCCTGGCGTTATAGTACCGAGCTACTCTCTGTTGGTAGGCCGCGGTCCTAATGTATGCGAGGTCCCGTACTTCATCAAGTAGGTCGAGGTTGGTGCGTAGTTCATCCTTATTTGCTTCGTCGTCGTATGCTTCCAGGTGTAGTGTAGGGACCTCGATCTTGGCTGGGATCACTGCCTCCGTGCCGTAAGTGAGGTTGAAAGGGGTCTCACCCGTTGCGGTCTTCATCGTGGTTCGATAAGCCCATAGTACGTTGGGCAACTCATCTACCCATAGTCCCTTAGCTCGAGCTAGACGTGCCTTCAGTCCGCGGAGAATGGCTCTGTTTGTGACCTCCGCTTGACCGTTCGCTTGAGGGTGCACCACCGAGGTGAAATTTTGTTGTATTCCCATGTCTTTGCACCAGTTCTGGAACTTAATGTCCTCGAATTGTTTGCCGTTATCAGAGATGAGCACTCGGGGTAGTCCAAAACGACAAACTATGTTCTTCCAGAAGAAATTCTGCACACTTCGCGCCGTGATCGTTGCGAGAGGTTCGGTCTCCACCCACTTAGTGAAATAATCAACTGCTACCACCAAGAACCTCCCCTGTTCCGATGAACTGGTCCGCGAGCTTGAGGAACTCAGTTACATCCTTGGGCTTGTTGGCAACCACGTGCCACTTGAACTCTTTGTGCGTTATGCCTCTTTTGGCTGCTATGAGCTTCACTACGGGGTCTAGATCAGGTATCTGCAGACATGCATCATTGAACCTCTTGATGTAGCTGCGGATAAATTCCCCCTCCCTCTGGACTATGCCGAGAAGGCTCTCTTGGGACCTCGGACACCTCTTGCTAGTGATAAAGTGTGAGGTGAAGATCTGCACGAACTGCGCCCAACTCTTGATTGTCCCGGGCACGAGGTTTCTATACCATGTGCGAGCTACCCCTTTAAATGTAGAAGAGAAAGCTACATACATGTAGGACTCACCTGCCCCGGCTAAGTGCATCTGGGACTGAAAAGAATCTACATGATCATTCGGATCGAATGATCCATCATACTTGTCTAGGGGAGGCACCTTGAAATCTTTAGGCATCGGGACAGCTAGGAGTTCGGGTGACAGGGGAGATGGCACAGAGAGGAGCGGAGTGGCGTTTACTGCTCCCGAGCTCGCTTCTTCCTTTCCTTTGAGGAGTTCGGGCATGTTCTGGGTTGTAGCTCGGCGAACTCTGCGGCGTCTCCGTTGCTTCTTTGTCGGCTTCGCATTGGTGCTGCTGGCCTCTGTGTTGTCAAGCACAGTTCTCGCGGGGAGTGGCTCGGACTGCTGGCAATGGCTGTGGATTGAGGGACCTTGTCTAGAGTCCGAAGCCAGGACCTCGAACCGGTTTTCTACGAGCGGGATCTCGAACTTTGAAAGCCGAGGTGATGTGGGTCTGTTAGGCTGAGAATCTCCTGACCTGACCATGCGCGGCGAGGTGGGAGTAACTGGTTTCTCCCTCCTGCCGCGAGACGAGACTTGGCTCCTAGGGGGATTCTGGGTCTGGGAGGTCTCTCCCCGGCGAGAGGGGTGTTCGTTCCAACGGCGAAGCTTAGCTTGCTGTGTGGCCGGA
Organism: Nelumbo nucifera; assembly: GCF_055504915.1. Taxonomy (NCBI): domain Eukaryota; kingdom Viridiplantae; phylum Streptophyta; class Magnoliopsida; order Proteales; family Nelumbonaceae; genus Nelumbo; species Nelumbo nucifera. Next base: position 22,638,556 of record NC_142656.1, on the reverse strand, counting down.
TGCCGAGGTGGAGCCGACTGCTGGTTTTGAGGCAGTAGTGGGAATTGCTGCTGATACTGCTGTTGATAAACATGGTGCAGTGTTGCTGATATAGTTGGAGCTGCTGAACTTGCTGCATTTGAGCTTGTATAGCTCGCATGCAGTGCATCAGGTCTTCGAATTGGTTCTGTCCGGCCACCGGGGGGATAGACGGTTCGGCGAAGGTTGTACCTATCGTGGAGGGGAGTGGAGCACTCACTGGTGCCGTGATCTGAGGCACGTTCAGAGCCGGGACCCCATCCATAGAGAGTGGTAGGGTGAACTAACCGACGCACACCGTCGGGGTCTGAGGTTGCTCCCCGGAAGTGTTCATATTCGCGCTGTGTCCGGCGTTGTTGGAGGAAGCCATGGAAACTGGACTTGAAAGGTTTGGTGGAAAGAGGCTTTTCGAAGCGATTCCCACAGACGACGTCAATTGATGGTGTGCGATCTGGTCACTCCTAGCTGGAAGTGGCTGCACTCCTAGCTGGCGACGGACGAGAGACACCTGTGAGGAAGAAGATGAAGGATCCCGGGGGGCTCACCTGGCGGGCACACTCCGACGATTAAGTTAGTAAGCTGGGAGAGCGAAAGAGAGAGAGAGTTGCAGAGAAATTAGAGCTAGAGTGAAGATCACGCAATACCTTCGCCCCTGGGGGTCGGGGTTCTTATATACTGGTATCCTGACATGTTAGGTGCAACCGCCTCCGAATCTCTGCTGCGGCGATCTGCTGTCAAATAACGGCTTGGAGTGGCTGGCCATTATTTGTCAGAGCTGAGCTGTCGGGCAAAGGTGATCGCTGTAGAGTACGGCCCTGCCAGACAAGAAACAACCTCCAGTGATGGCAGGCACGATGCCGCTAGGCGAGTGACGTGGGTGCAGTCTGGCAGGTACGGTTGTCAGGCAGAAAATCTCTCACGATACGCCGAGCTGCTCTGCAGCGAGCTACCTAACACCGAGTTGCTGGTGATGCGCCGAAGTGCTTCTCCGAGGCAGGTCTCTGAGGTAGCCTACTTAAGTTTAGGCAGGAGCAAGTTTATCCTAGTTAGGGGGCTGACGAGCTTAACCCGAGTTGTCTTCAGTTCGGAATGCTCCCTACTTGGGAGAGTCTTAGCTCGGGGTGCTCCCTATTTGGGAGTCTTAGCTTGGGATATCGGAGTATCATCTTATAGCGAGCTGCCACTTCCCGCGGGCTGTCAGGCTGGGTTATAGCGAGCTCGTTACGCTGAGTTGTACCAAACTCATTATGCTGAGCTGTCACTTATGTCGAGTCACGTCCACGTGTCCCCTTATTATGAGGTCGGGCCAAATCACCCTCCATCAAAACGTATATAGGTTTGTAAACCTGACAACCATAGATCCATGAGAAAGTTATTTAGTGCATTATGATATTGCTAATTGTGCACCACTTTCAACTTAACAAAACTATATCTTCTAATTTTCTCAGTGGCTCAACAAGTGAATTTCACAGTTGCTGACATACATGGTTTGATACACCTTTTACTTCTGTTTGTTTTGTAAGAAGATTCATCAATCAATAGAGGATCTACTTAACCTGGCACTTTCAATAATTAAATGGTTCTTCTATTGTTACACAAGCACTTGTAACTGTAGGGTCAAGGTTGGTGTTACCATGATCTAATTCAAGTTTCCTAATCTGGAGAAATTTAGGAATTGAAATACAAAAACATTTTGAATAAGCACCACCGAAAGATTCAAAACCATTAAAATCTTCCTGGCTGCATTGCAGATGGAGGGGGTGGGGGGCTTAGATTATACCTGCTTGCCTCTTCCAAAATAGATTTGGAAAATGTAGGATTTGATGCACTGTTTTGTAGCCTGACCTCTGGTTATGCCTGCTTGCAGGAGTGTGTGGAATGTCAAATGGGAGGGAGGCATGATTGCCTCTCTTTGACTGGCATAGAGTTAGAACTAAATGATCAAAATGCCCCCTAAAGCACTGCGTATTAATTATAAATTTATAATATAGAGGGCATTCGGTGATTTGACAATTAATCTGACAGTTTTGCAGTTTAAGAACTAACTTGTTCCTGAAATAGCAGATCGGTCTCTTCTGAACCTGACCTACCTGCCCTTCACCCAGTTAAGGGAATGGAAAACTTGCCTGATAGGGGTTGGGTGGGGCAGGTTGGATAAACCAATATAATATCCCCCCACCCACCCACAACCCTCCACAACAAATTTGAACAGTTGCCATCCCTATCTTTGGTAGTGGCAGCATAATATAAGCCAAATTAAAACTAACAGTAGTGGAATTATTGGAATTCTCCAACTTTTGCTTTTGTGAGTTCCAGCCTTTCCATAGTCTTATACTTAATTCTCCCCCTTTTATATTTGAAGAAACTTCATTCTTCTTGATCTATTTTCTGTATAACTGATCAAGAATACGTGTTACTTCATTCTTTTAGATTTGTTCGCCCTACATGTATTAGTGGATGATTGCAACCTTGCTTTGGTCCAGTGTTTTAAAAGGGGTGGGAGGCGTACGCCTGCACCTCCAAGCAAGACTCTCCCAAAACGCCCTGAGGTGTATGCCAGAGGTGCTGACACCTCTGAGGCGTACGCATCAGGTGCAAGAGGCATACGCCTCATGCACACATCATATAAAAAGACTGAAAACAAAAGAAAAAAGGAAAAAGGAAAGGAAAGGAAAAGAAAAGAAAAGAAAGGGAAGGGAAAGAAAAAGAAAGAAAGAGAAGAAAATAAAAGAGAAAAGGGAAGGGAAGGGAAGAAAAGATAAGGGGAAAGAAAGTGGTCTGCCCCCGGCTCCTTTGGCTGGGGTGCTCCGCCCCCTAGACCCCCCCCCCCCCCCCCCCCCCCCTTTTCCATGCAGCCCAATCAACTAGTGCTATGCATCTTTATTTTTCTCAATATAAAAGATTTTTATTTTATTAAAAATAAAGAAAAATGAGATCCCCCCTTCCTCTTCTTTCTCCTGACCCCCTCCTCTTAAGGAGGCTTTCGGGAGGCTTACACCTCACGCCTCTAGGTAATGGAATGCCTCGCATCACGCCTCTGCATTTTAAAACATTGCTCAGGTCCTAGACTTGAACATTTTTGTTAGATTTTTTTTTGGTAAATAATAATCTACATTTGGTATGGTATGCTCCATTTTGTTGATGTTATGCTTGACTACATCCTTGTATTCAATGTTGTTCTGCTCATCATCATATGATCTCCAAGATTGTGGTCCCATGCCTAGGATTTGGCATATTGTAAACCCTAATCTGAAACTTCCTCATGCAAATCCAACTTTCTAACTCATTTTATTTGGGAAAAGCTTGGGCTTGTAACTTGGAATTTTAGTATAGTAATTGTTTCGAAATGATGGGCCACTGTTCTCCAAGTCATTCTATTATTGAGTGGATCAACTATTACAATTAGTGATGCAACTCAAGTGGGTTGGGCTGCGATTAAGGCAATCGAAGCCCAACACTAAAAACTAGGGCCCAGGCTTGAGCCCATCCTAACTCCAAAGTTAAAGCCCAAGTTCGGGTTAGCAAGAACTTGGCACTTGGGCCTCTCTTCCTTTTGTCATAGAGGAATTAGAAGTGATAGAATAATCTAAGAATATTGATTGTTATGGTGAAGATCATTCTCTTCAATCTGAACATGATATTTTGGATGAGTTAGATGAGTAAGGAGTGTTTAGACAGGTTGTTGTGAAGGTGTGCTCAGTTGTTTTATTTTGGAGAAGTCATTATATGTGATGCTTATGGCATGTAGCTGCATAATCATTCAATACTGATGTTAGTCTTTGGTCTTATACTCTTATATCTTTTCTGTTTACCTTCAAATTCTGATGAAAGGTTGGTCTGTTTGAGTAGAGTTTCAAGAGTAGTTATGTGGGTTGTAGTCGTTGCATAGGAGTGGTGAGCAAGATGTTTGTAGTTTTTTAACTGTAAACTACAATCCTGTTTGAGATGTGGAGAGATCTCTATATTTAAGCTGGGGCTGCAATTCTCATATACCACTTGTATACCTCTTTTTCCTCTTTTGTAAAATTTTGATTTTGTTATAAAAAAGCTACAGCCTAAATTTTCCCATCCAAGTCCAGCTCAAGCTAAACCCAACGCCATTCAGGCTTGGCTTGGACTCTGTGCACGGTCAGGCAGGTTTGGTTGATGTCTTTCTGAAAATTAGATAGTAGGAACATGGGTGTATCGATACTTTGAACCTTAAAAATTTTCACAGGAGGTTTAATTTTTTGTTATTTAATTATTAAAAAATGACTTCTTTAAAATATCTTAAAAAGGGGTATTGGTACCCAAAAATAAGATACATATTGTCTTGATACTTAACTTTGAGTAGGAATACTGGAGTAGGAAATGAAATTATTTTGTGTACATTGACAGAGTGGGATGAAAAGGAGGAAGGTAAAGGAGCAACACAACAGTGGGAAGATGACTGGGACGATGATGATGTCAATGATGACTTCTCTTTGCAGCTGAGAAAGGAATTGGAGAACAATAGTGAGAAGAAGTAAATCTAGAATCCAGCTTCATCCTTTCCATTATTCCTTCTCTCTCACAATGTGTTTCTGGAGGCTTAAGCTCTTTATCTTCTATAAGCATCTAATGAAAGTTTTAACTTTTAAGGTCTTGTATTTTCTGACTGAAGTCCTCCATTTTAATAGAGTTCTCTTCAACTTTAGATGCACATGGCAAAGTGCCAACTGGCTAGTTGGTAAGCTCTCTGGCTGCTTGTAGCAGAGACTTAGGATGAATCCCGCCAGCACTGGGGTTGGGGAGGTCATGGATTTGGGGGATGCCTACTCCCTTTGTGTTGTGTAGATAGGAGATTAAACAAAAACAACTAATGTTGAAACCTTAATTTACTGTCTGTTTCTTTGGATCATGCCCTAATCTTACTTCAAACTGATCATCAAAAGTTCTCCACAGGTGCATAGGATATAAATGTACATGGATTTAAAAGTTAGCCTTAATTATTTAAGGGTAAATTTCTGAAACCTTCCCTTAAAGTTTTTTGATGGTTGCTGAAATCTCTCCAGAAATTTAGTAATTGCAATCACCTTTCCTGAACTTTCCCCTTTTGGTAGAATCTTCCAAAAAAACATGAAAATGTCTAAAATATCCATGCAGTTACTATTGAGGTTGGTTTCTGCAGGGAAAAAACAATACATACTTTATGAACAACAAAACAAAGATAATTTAAAGTTGCATCTTTACTTTTGAGTGATTGATATGAAGGGCCAAGTTGGAAAATAAATCAATTTCAGAAAAGAGATTGAAAGGGTTGAGTAGTGATTCATATGAAGAGAAAATTTGGAAAATAAATACTTTTGTTAAAAGTAACTGCATGGGTATTTTGGACATTGTCATGCCTTTTTTTAGAAGATTCTACCAGAGGGGTCTACTTGCAATTATATCAAAAAGTTTAGGGGAGGTGATTATAATTACCAGACTTCAGGGAGGTTTCAGCAATTTACTCAAATATACTCTATGGATTCACTAAACTACTTAAATGTATCCTATGTTTTCCAAAATTAAAATATATCAGGTGGCCGCACTTGACACAAATAGGACTTTCTTAATAAAATGTTTTGAGTAATTTGTTCTTTGGTCTTCGATTGTCAAAAATGCTCGACTGTTTGTGTTTTGTTAAATTCTCAAAATATGCCCTTTACTACTTCACCTGCTTCTCTCTCTCTCTCTCTCTCTCTCTCTCTTTTCCGTTAAATTCTCAAAATATGCCCTTTATTATTTAATTATTTTGTTGACTAAAGGGGCTGTTTGATAACAGCTGAGTTACTGAATTGAATGACTTAATGCTGTCTTTTTGATAAAATAATTAGATAATTAATTTTTCAAGGGTAAGGTGATCTACCCAACTTCATTTTCAGCCATTAAAGAACCCACAACCTTCTTAAAAATTTATTCACTAAAATACAAAGAAATAAGCTTTTTAATTCAGCTATTACCAAACAATCTCTTAGAGACAATAATGATGATTGAAAAATTGAAACTGAGGACATAAAAAAATACCCCTAAATAAATTCCAAGAAAGGTATGAAATTGCTAGTTTGGGAGGGATAAATGACATTTTGTTGGTTCTTTAACCATGTGCAGTGAGTATCAAATAACATATCTAGAAACGGAAATTAAAGGAAGAAATTAATGGTTTTCAATCATACTATGAACTCAAAAGCCCTATGCACATATGGGTTGGTACTTTTCAATATTTACAATCCAAATTTTAATATAAATCCAATGGATAAGATTTCATTTGAATTTGAATATAAACAAATTAAATTTGGATCTATCTATGTCAAATTCAATTTGATGAACTTACAGACTACCCTTTTAATAATACCAATCTTAGGTCTTGAAATAATATATATCCAAATTTAGCAATGACATGAGTTGCATGATTCCCTGTACAAAGGGGTCAAAATTTTGCACAAAAAAAAAAAAACACCTACAATTGGCAAGCACTATGTTGAATGTGTTTGAATTTGTTCTCAAAGAGTAAGCCTCACACCAATCTCATAACACGTCACAACCATGCATTGAAATACTTTCCATGAATGACAACTGTGTGGCTACAAGTGGTGTGAGGTGCACTTTTGGAGGAGTAAATCCGGACTAATGTTGAATGACCAAGGAACTTCCAGTAAAGAAATAATTTTTATCCATCTCTTTCAATTAAGTTATGTTTTTTATTGAAAATAAGAAAGAAATAGGAAGTTTAGGGAAAGTTATTTACAAAATCCATTCATATAGATGCCCATATTAAGTAGGGGTGATTGGCATCTCCCTTTTCTAATGACCAAATGATCTAAGCATGCGGCTAGCTGCATGTGCAAACCAGTATGGATAAGATTGAGCGTGGGAGAAGTTTGCTATTACATGATGGCCCAAGCCAACAAAATTAAATAATTTTGGTCGTTGAATACATTATTCGCTTTTTTTTGTTCTTCTCATGTGTGCATCTCATATATGAAAAGTAGAATATTTTCCTTTGAGACCCACAAAAAATAATAAAATATTCTAGATTTGTGGTGTAGAGTGCATTTATCATTTCGGAGTACACAAACAAAAAAAAACGTTGTGATAAAATCGTGAAATCACGGCCTTCGATGCATTGTGTGCCTTCTCTTTATGTCACTTCATCCAATTCAAAATGTAGCCACATGTCGTGACTCATGGTTTTAACCCGGTGCAATAGTTGATTTTGGAAGACATGGAAGCAAGTTTGTATCCTAACTTATTTCTTTATTATAAAAAATAATAATTCTTTTTTCGAATCCTTTAAAATAATTCTACCATAGCAGACACACTCGATAGTTGTTGAGTCAATAATAAAAAACAAAAATGATAATTGCTTCAATTAGTTATTTTGAATTTACCAAAAAAGAAATTCATTTATTTATTGTAAAATATTATTTTAATTTATTAATTACTTAAAGTACCCTTAAACTATATGATAAAATACTTAAAACCCCTGAAATTTAAGAACCTACTTAATCAAGAATAACGTAATATATATATATATATATATATATATATATACATACTACCTCTCTATTAGTAGTTGGTCAAATTCCATATACTCTCACTCACCAGTCTCAACCACCTTTCCTCATCAAGAAAAAACCAAATTTTTATTGCATTCACTTCTTCTTCTTTATTTCTTCTTCATTTTTCAATCCAACTTGAAGTGCTCTCTCTCCCTCTCCATAATTTTTGGGTGTTGGCGGGTCACTTGTTTTGGTCAAATGTTGGTTGTTAGGCTTCATGGCACTTTGGAGACTGTAAGAGCCTCTTTAGGTTGGGTTTTGGGAGGATTGTGTTTAGAAAGTTCTGATCCATAAGCTGATCATTTCTTTCACTCAATTGTCTTTTTTTCTCTCTCAATCATTAATTTGGTAAAAAATTTGTGTTTTATGTATTTTGTTTATAATTATTTGGAACTCTCCTCCCCCCAATTTTTTCTATAACAAGTACTTATGCTTTCAAAAATAAATTAAATTAAACATCAAAGCCATTAAGTTTTGGATTGGTTATTGCAATTTTATGACCTTATTTTCTTTCCTTGGATTATTCAACAATAAATGAAAAGCTTGAACTAATCTTGCTTATAGAAAAAGAAAAAGAATGTTCTTAGATTGTAAAATTCAGGCAAGTGAAGAGATACAGTGGGCTGAGTTTAAAACTCAGGTTTGTTATGAGAGACTTGACATCAAAATATAACTAACTATAGTTACTCTTCTAACACCCCATCCCTTCAAGTTGGAGCATGAAGATTCGAAGTCCCAATGAGAAGAAGAGTATGAAACTGATCACTGCTTAGTGACTTGGTTAACAAATCGGCAGGTTGAGCTTTACTGGAGATATGCATAGTAGCAATGTTGCCTTTGTCAATGTGCTTTCTAATAAAATGGCAGTCGATGTCAATATGTATGTTTAGTGTGTTCGTGGAACACCAGGTTAAGTAGCAAATGAAGAACTTCTTTATTGTCACAATAGATTTGCATTGGTTTAGTGACTGGTGTGGCAAAGCCTGATAATAATTGTTGAAGCCAAACAAGTTCAAAGCCAAAGAATAATACCCAACCTCAGCTAAGGAGCAAGAATTTGTGTTTTGTTTCTTGGTTTTCCAGGAAATAGGTGAATCACCTAGCATAATGATGAACATTGTTGTTAAGCGTTGGGTGAGAGGGTAGATGGCCCAGTCAGCCAGATGAGGGATAACCCAGAGGTAACACCATGTAAATTTCTTCATACAAATTTCCATGAAGAAAGGCATTGATTGTGAATAACAAGTCGATGAAGTTCCCAATGGCTAATAGTAGCAATATATAGTAAAAAGATATATATAATAGTGAGTTTGGCTACCAGAGCACAAGTATCATGATAGTCCATGCCTTCAACTTGTGTGAAACCTTTAATTACCAAACGTGCCTTGTAGTCTACAGAACCATCGACGTTATATTTAATCTTGTATACCAGATGTGAAGAGGTCAATCTATCATAGGTAAGGTGGGCAATAATAAGATAAGGTCCTTTGGCTAGAGTAGTTTGGTTGGTGTAGTCCTTGAGGTAAGCAACTGGTTTACATGTGCGTATGGGCCAACTGAGAGGAACTGAGGGGATGTGGTTGGGTGTGGCCCAAGGGGCACCGGAGGTACTAATGGCATCTTTGAACATGTTTGGGTTGCAAGATTGGGCTAAGAGGTGGTTTCACAAGGACTTGTGGAACCATTTGGGATTGATATGGGTTCATTGATGGGATCAAGTAAAGGATTGTCTTCTAGTACAAAAGGGTCTGATGTTGGTTTGAAGGGAAATTCTTCCTCATAAAATGATACGTCACACAATGTAAAAATTCTCTTAGTGGTCAAATCATTCACCTTGTACCACATGCCTCGAATGGCCGGGTCACCAAATTTGTCACTTGGTTTATTGGGCTTATGGGCATAACATAGACAACATAGATGCTTATAATCTGTTGGCCTAAAAAAGAACTCTGAAGGGAGATTTTCCATCAAGAATCGATGAAGGGGTATACTTAATCAAATATGCAGCAATGAGCATGCATTCCCCCCAAAACTGTGTTGGTAATGCGGCTTTAATGTGGATAGCCCAAGCAACATTTGGCAAATGGTAGTATTTACAATCTACAGTGCCATTTTGTCAAGGGGTCTCAACACAAGACCTCTGGTGGATCATACTATGGTGGCAAAGTATTGTTGTACAAGTTCAAAATAAAACTCAAGTCCATTGTCAGACCTGACTTGTTGAACTGAAATACCAAATTGAGTGTGCACCATACACAACAAAAGGAAACCAACATATGGGAAGCCTCAGATTTATTCTTCATTAGGTACATCAGGTTTGGCCATCAACAATTGTTAGAAAAAAGTGAGCTCTAGAGTGTAATGGGGTTCTGTAAATCCCCCATATGTCACAATGTAAAAGTGCAAAAGGCTATGTGGCTCTAGAATTATTATGTGGAAATGGAATTGTAGACTACTTTGGATTATGATAAATGTCGCAACAAGCAGGCAGATTCGTTGTAGAAACTTGAGGTGTTAAAGCTAATTGTTGCATGGAGGCATGCCCCATACGCTGATGCCAATGACTAAAACTGATGGTATTAACAACAAGTGAAGGCGATGGCGAAGAGGCTCGATCATGGGGAAGCCAAAGGAGAAGGTAAAGACCGATTGATCTAGCAATGCCAATCATTTTCATCGAGGCTCAATCTTAAATGGCACAATGGGTACAAAAGAAGGTGAGTACAATAGTAAAATTCTAAGTAAGTTTACTTATAGAGATGAGATTGCAATGGAAATCCAATATGCGTAAGATGTCAGTGATGATGCAATTAGGTAGGAGTTGTACAGTCTCATGGTGTGTGACATGGATGATAACACCATTAGGCAGAATTGTACATGTCTAACTTTGTCCAAGCAAGAAAACTAAGGGTCCGTTTGGTTTGTAGTTGGAATGGAATTGAAATCCTCCAGTCGGAATGGTCAACTCCCATAGCATGTTTGGTTCAGACAGGAATGGAAATGAAAATTGGAATCAGCAGGAATAGGAGGATTTCATTCCCAAAAGAGGGGTAAGGAATGGCCAGTCCCTCAAATGGGAAAATGCCATTCCACTAGGAATGAGAATAGAATTCTGATTCCACCCAACCAAACAGTTGGAATCGAAATAGCCCATTCCAATTCCAATTCTATACCCCTATTCCCACAAATCAAACAAGGCCCAAGTGAAGATGGATGCAATGCATGCCATATTCTTAGAAGCACCACTGTCTAAAATCCATGTGGTGGAATTGAGGGAGTAGTCACCGGCCATATTAATAGATGCAAGGTCACATTTCTCTTTGTTCAAAAGACTCAACAGTTGGTTGTGTTACTCCAAAGTGAATGATGGTGTTGTTGATTATGGATCGGGCGCAGAGACACATGCAACCTGTCCTGTATTTTTGTCATCCTTGGGATTTCGATGACTTTTCTCCCAATGCGCATTGTAACCCAGCAATTCATAGCATCGATTACATGTTTGACCACTTTTCTTCTAGTGATCACACTAAAACCAATTCCAATCAGTCTTTCAATGAGGTGGTGGTTTGATAGTGGAAGGGTGTAGTGTTGTCGCCTCAGAATGCAATGGACCACGAAGTTCCTTCACCATTTGATACTTCTCTTCCTAAACAACAAGTTAGAAAGCCTTATTGAGGTTGTGCAGTGACTCTGTGTCTAAGATGCTAGATTGGATTGCATTGTAGGTGTTATTGAAGTTGATCAAGCTAGGGTGCTCACGGTTAGGTTAACTAACTCATGGGCCTAAATTTCAAATTGAACCAGTAATATCGGCTTTCTTTGGAAACCATCGGTTTTTTAACTGTTGATTGGTTCGACTCATCGGTTTTTTAATTTTTTTACTATAAATATATATACTAATTGATTCAGTAAACCATCGGTTTTTATATTGGTTACCCAAAGCCAAAATGGTATCTTCGGTTTTCAAAAATACCAAATTGAATTTGGTTAACGAGAATTTTCAGTTTGGTCTCATTGATTCGGTTCGGTTTTTCTTTCTCACCCTACCATCAAGAACTGATGAAGCTTCTCTTTTTTCACGTTCTTGCATGAACTGCTTCGATGCTGCACATGTACAAGCTCTACAAGTGCGTGCATTCAGGAGTTACCGAGAGAGTGCTCAATTCATTCAAGAGTTCTTTAAGTTTGGTAAAATAAATCTTCTTGCTACAAGAGTGCTAAATCACGTTTGAGCTAATGAATAGGCACACTCCCTTGAATGAATCATTCCTCTAACTCTCTTCAAATATCATATGCGGTGTCGATAAACGCAACATTATAATGGAGTTTCTTAGCCAAAGAATTGAGCAACCAAACAACTACCATGGAGGTTGTACGAGTGATCCATCCATCAACAAAATAGAAATTTTTCTCAGTTGTAAAGTACACTTTTCATTGATTGTTGCTAGGTTGAAAAGTTTTCTCCATTCAACAGATAGGAGGTCAAAACTACTCCAAGATTGTCTGAAGGATGGAGGACATATGGAGATCTTGAATATGAGTCCAGGTTATCCATGAGAGTAGCAACGAAAATGAAAAAACCAAGAAAAAATGTAGAATAGAGATCAAGATTGAAAAACAGGAATGGAGATTGGTATCCAGCTCTGGCACCATGTAAAATGGTAACAGAGAAAGGCGAAAAAAGCTTGTTGAATGCATTAATGTTATATATATGAGATCTGACATGGTATTCCAAAATCTTCGTATAACTAATTTTAGTTACTCTCCTAACACTCGATAAAGGAAAAGAATTTGCTTAAAGTTCAACCCGCAGCTAAAGGCATCAAGTGCCTAGAAATGCAACCCGTTATCTTTCTGTTAGATTCCTTGACATGGTTGTGTCCTACCATGACTGAGCACGAGTCGAGTGGATTAAAATCTGAAATCATAGTAAAAAATATTTTGGGTTGTTCATGAAATGAACCAAACCGACCAAACCAATCAAACAAATATGGCTCGAAACAATTTGAACGGTTTTTAAATGTTAATGATCAGTTTCGGTTCAAGAAAACATAAAACCTGAGCAACCAGATTGGTGTTGGTTTATAAGTGTACAAACCAACAAAAAACGAACCGACCCACCTTCAATGCTGTAAATATAAATAATATCTCTTCTTGTTAAAGAAACTAGCATTGGAAATAGTTTATCTTTAGTTGGAGAATTAAATGAAAAAGGTATAATGATTGAATGCTGTACATTTTACTTTTTAGACTCTAGGATCTAGGCTCTAGGCTCTAGCCTCTCTTCGATGAATTTTAACTAGGCACTAAATCCCCTTTAAATGGGCTTCCACCAATCGAGAAATGCACAATATGGCAATAGGGCTAAACCATAATAGTTTATGATAATAAATCCAAACCTAAAATGCACAATACGCATATAGGAATTATGACAGCTACCACCACTCGAGAAATTGACTAAACCGAGAAATCTACGTTTGCTTTAGTTTTTAGGCTATCTCAGTCGATTTCGAGTGACGGAAGTATGAACCTGAGGGATGTTGGTTTGGTTGGATACATTATATACAATTGAATCGAACTGATTCATGTACAACCAACCCTAGATATAGTGAATTAGGGGAAAAATCCATTTGCAAAACTCCATGTGCTAATAACTCGGTCCCATAACTCCATAGGCATCAATGAAGCTTGCACATAAAACACTCAGACCAGAGATGTTGAACTCACAACCAAATGCAAGGTTTTTCAACCGAGCAACTCTTTCAGAGATCATGTTCAACGTCACCATCTCTCTTGCAAAAAGGCCACCTATTCTAGACCCCAATGTAATAGTAGTTGTAGCAGTAAGTATTGGGGTGGCGAGTATGGTTATAGGGCAGGTGTTTTAGTAGATGAGAGACAGGTTGGCATGTTGAGTCTTAACATTGAATTAGAGTAAATGTGGTTGAATGCCGAGCCTAGAGGATGTTTGCTACATTTCCAACAAGTAGAGTACTTGACCTAGATGAGACACTTCGATTACCTGGACTCACTTAAATAGTGGCATGTTTTGAAATTTAAAAAAAAATAATAATAATAATTAAGGGCAAAAGAGTCTTTTATGCAATTTAATGGCAAGACTTAATGAAACTCAAATTGTAAGTTTTTGAATTTCAAGGGTCTTTAAGTATTTATTTGTCACATAGTTGAGAGTATATTAATACTTTATTATTTTAGGGTAAACTATAAAGATTCTCTTGTATCATATTCATGGGGTTACTAATAAGCCCCAAAACTTTCATCTACAACAAATACCCCTTTGGGCATTAAATTAGATGACAAAATGCATTGAATTACCAAAATGCCCATTAAACTTTTGTCATTTTCTTTTCCTTACCCCTTTTCTTAAACCCTAATTGACCAAAAATACCTCCATTTTATCCAAATGAAATCAGCTAAAATAATAAGAAACATGTCACAACAAAGAAAAAAATTCTTTAAATTTTTAATTCATTTCACTAACATGAACGTCTCTCTCCATCTTAAAATATAAAAACTATTCACTCATTTCTCTAATAAATCAAGAAAAAGCAACATCTACCATTTCATTTGAATATTGAATCTAACCAAAAATTGGATTTTGATGTTATATTTAGAAATTAATCGAATCATAAATTGTTCAAATAAATAAGAAAATGAATAGTTTAAGGATTTAGAAATTTTTAACAGTTGAATGAGATTTTTTTTTTTTGAAGTTAACTGAGGAAACTCTAATGGAAGGGTATTTGTTGCAAAGTTTAGATTTCTTACAAAATAAAAATTCAAGGGCTCTTTGTCACAAGGGTATTTGTTACTAACTATGCAAGGGGGTCTTTGTAATTTATCCCTTGATTTATTTCAGGTGGGTTATCAAGGTAGGGGTGGCAATTTCTACCCTACTCGATGGGCACCTGCCCCTGCCCCTACCCACCCTGAAGGGGTGGGATTTTTTGCTTGAAGGATGGGTTTTGGGGTAGGAATCAATTTTGGGATTCTACAATTTGTAGGGTATGGTATTAGGCTAAATCTAGCCCACATATTGTTGAAAAGCATATTAACTTTATGTATTAGGTGTTAAATTTAATAATACTTTAAATTTTATGGGAAGGATAATTGATAATTGGGAAAATTCCCAATTAACCCTGTACTTTGGACCTAGTGACACTTTGGTCCCCGAACTTTAAAACACAACAATCCAGTACTTGAACTTTCAAAATGTGCTAGTCCAATACCTGCTATTAAATAACTGTTAACCAACCATTTAAGTGGCATTTGAAAAGATACAAATGCCCTTCAAATGTCATCTAATTTTTTTTTATCAACCATCCAAACATTGACAAAAAATGAACAATCCCAAATCCTTGCCTCTTCTTCTATTCAAGAAAGTTGGGGTCACCAAAATGCCCATTTGACGTGACTCCAACTTTCTTGATAGAAGAGGCAAGGATTTATGACTGTTCATTTTTTGTCAACATGTAGATGGTTGTTAAAGAAAATTAGATGAAACTCGGGGGGTATCTATGTCTTTTCAAATGTCACTTAGCGAATGGTTAACGACAAATATTATATTGTCACATTTTGAAAGTTTAGGTACTAAATTGTCGCATTTTAAAGTTCAGGGACCAAAGTAGCACTAGGCCCAAAGTACAGGATACTAATTGAGAATTTTCCCTTGATAATTTATATGTTTTTTTTATATGTTTTAATCAAATAATTGGAAATTTTATTATTTTGTTTGTGATATTTTACTTATTTATTCCTTATATATAAAATTTTACTTTATGCCTCGAACTTTGAAGGTAGTGTCAAATTAATACTCAATCTTTCAAATATATTGCTACAATACCCAAACTTCAAAATTGTTAAGTTGGTCCCTACCATTAACCGGGAGTCAATTATTTGATATGTGATGACATGTACAACTTGAAATTTTTTAAAATGTCAAGGCTAACTTTGAAGACACTATTTATTGTACACAAAACCGGTTGAGGTGTAAACCGTTGCTGTTTTTTGGTTTTTTAATTAATGTCCGAGGTGTAAAATGTTGGAGGTTCTCCCTCAAAGCGAAACTTGCGAAAGAAGAAAAACTCAAAAACCTATTGAACTATAGGCGATCCAAGACCAGGCCATGGACCAAAATCTGAGTTCTAATCCTCAGGCACAAGAATGGGAGATCAGGAACCGAGCTTTCTACCCTACCGAAGCAAGGAACGTGATGATGAGCGAGATAGAGGCTTGGGTTAACTTAAACCAGGCTTCTCTACCAAATGACCTCAAGTCGTTGCCTCGATCATAGCTATATCAGCGGTTTCTCTCCATTCACAAACTCGTTCGATGGTGTAATCAGGTTGAGAGATCGTTTCGTTTTTACTGGTCTGTCACCGGCGCCTGCAAATTCCATATCAGCATTTGAAATTCAGATTTCACACATATATTCATAGCCTCATAGTAGAGAGAGAGAGAGAATTGATACCTGGATTCAGGGTGGGATCTCGTCCAATACAGGGGAGTACTAGAACCCCATACAATTGAATGCTCATCGAGTGCAATCATAAAGCATTTCTTTCCACTGCATCTTTCCAATGCGAAGCTCTATTCCAAATAAATTTCAGTTTGAATTATTGGAATTAGAAAGAGGAAAGCAATCAGAAGCTCGCGTGTTCTCCACACGGTGCTAATCTAGTCGATACGCAAAATCAACCAACGACAAAGAAGCGAAAAATTTTCAGGTGGCATGGTAATTGGTATTCACCATGGAAAGGAGAAGTCGAAAAGGTGTTTACCTCCTTGCCGTCGTCAATGAGGATGGGGTGATTGCGAAGGTGAAAATAGAGGTCTTCTTCGACGGGAAATTTACTTGCCGCCGATCGAAACTCCGATGAGACCACCAATGATCGGCACGCATCCTATGGAGACGTGGGCTAAATGGGTTTTCGAAATGCAACCCTCCTGCAAGGCGTAGAAACTCATTGTTGTGCTGCTACTCCCTTCTTCCATTCTACTTTCTCTCTCCTCGTCTTCTGAGTTTTAATTGTCCGTCATTTGTTGGCTCTGTATATAGGATAACAGAGGAATTGGAGGCAAAGGCTTTGTACTCGGTATTGGGAATGACTTGTTCTGCTTGCACCGGTTCTTGGTATTGGAGATGATGTGGTTGATGTTCTCAACAACAAAGTCATGTTTTCCCGAAAAAACAAAATAATATATCAATCATAAAAAAAATTAAACGGAGAAGTACGGACAGGCTCGATGCAAATTTCTAATTTTCACTATAAATCTATAAATATTGTATGCACATTGTAGGGGATGTTTAGAATTGATGAGGGCGAATTTGACCCCCCAATGACATTGTGACACATGTCATATTGGAATAAGTAGGTGCCATCCGAAACTACTTAGGTAATAACTTGCCTTATCCAAGATGATGGTGTCCCAGTTGGCGACCTGGCACAGGCGCCGACCTGGTGACCTACGAGACGTGCTCGCCAATAAATTTAACATACATATCCCAACACTCCCACGATCCTTGGAAGTTGGCTCACGTACCAAATGATCCGGAGGGTGGTCAACGTGCATGACATTTGCCTTCGAGAATCTCAGACCACTTAGGCGACCTCTCGGAAATCTCGGATACGGTGCATGAAGCCCACGCCAGACAATGCCTATGTAAAGGCACCAACCCCAATGGCATGGAGGGGGGGCAAGTAAGCATATTCTAACTCTCATACTTTATGATTTTTAGCTCGCAGTCTACTATGAGAGTACTGACTTAAGCATCGGAGCGACCTCGCTGGGTTAGCCACCCCGGGTTCTCAAACATTGATTCCTTGTAGGGTCTCTAAAGAATTACGAAGCTCAACAATCAATCCAGCCCGGCGGTTCAGTCAACTCGGCACCGAGCCTGCCCCTAGCTCGGCCTGGTCAGCTCGGCATCCAGGTCCTCATCCAGCAAAAGTTCTCCACTTCGGCCTCTGAGACATCGGCCACTTGGAAGCAAACCAAATGACGAGGTACTTAGCAAAAAATTGATTCATCAATTGGCGTCGTCTGGGGGAAACACTACAAAAAGCTAAGTTCTCATCTTCTGAAAGGCTAAGTCCTCTTTTTCCAGAAAGCTAAATTCTCACCTTTTAGAAACTAAAGCTCTCACTTTCTAATTTCCATTTTTTATGAACTCAAAGACTAAGCAGGAAGTTGATGGCCAACAGACCAAGCAGCTCTGTTGACTTTATTTCAACTCGGATAAAGCCTTATCAGTCCTCTTCGCTAGGAACCCTCTACAAGATGAGCTCTTCGTGGCTCCCGCGAGAATTGGCAGCCAACGGACTGCATGGACACCCTTGCCGGTCGAGCCTTCGAGGGCTCCTACATGGGCTGGTGACCTAAAGTCAGTAGTGTTGCCCCCGTAGGTTGAGCTCCCAGTAGCTTTTTGTAGGAGTGGGTGACCAGCGTCACTAACGAGTCTGATGCAGCGCAACCGTAACTCTAAAGTGCCGAGCTGATAAAAGACCTCAGCACCACATAAGACCCAGTTGCCTCTTCGGCATGGGAAAAATCAAGGGTAAGGAGAGTGGATTACGAGTCGCTCCCATAGCCCAAGGGCTAAAGTACCGAGTTGATAAAAGATCTCGGCACCACATAAGATCCAGTCGCCTCTTCGGCATGGGAAAAATCAAGGGTAAGGAGAGTGGACTGCGAGTCGCTCCCAGAGCCCAAAGCTGCAAACATTTGGACTCTTCCGACCTGAGAAGCAAATTGGATCAACGCTTATGAGCTCATCGAATTAGTCATTCAAGGCCAAAAGGAGCAATCTACTCCCTTCGCCGAGTTACTTTCAGCTCGGGAGTGGGGGGCAAATGATGAGGGCGGATTTGGCCCTCCAATGACATTGTGACACATGGCATCTCGAAACAACTAGGTGACATCCGGAACCACTTAGGCAACAACTTGCCTTAGCCAAGATGATGGTGTCCCAGTTGTCGACCTGGCACAGGCGCCGAACTGGTGACCTGGCACAGGCACCAAACTGGCAGCCTGGCACAAGCGCCGACCTGGTGGCCTGGCATAGGCGCCGAATTGGTGGCCTGGCATAGGCGCCGAACTGGCGACCTGGCACAGGCGCTGAACTAGCAGCCTGGCACAGGCGCCGACCTGGCGGCCTGGCACCTGCGAGACGTGCTCGCCGACAAATTCAGCATGCATATCCCAACACTCCCACGATCCTTGGAAGTTGGCTCACGTACCGAACGATCTGGAGGGTGGTCAACGTGCATTGCGGTTGCCTTCGGGAATCTCAGACCACTTAAGCGACCTCTCAGAAATCTCAGATACGGTGCGTGAAGCCCACGCCAGACAATGCCTATATAAAGGCACCAACCCCAATGGCATGGACGAGGGGCAAGTAAGCATATTCTAGGTCTCATACTTTATGATTTTTAGCTCACAGTCTACTATGAGAGTACTGACTTAAGCATCGAAGCGACCTCGCTAGGTTAGCCACCTCGGGTCCTCTGACATTGATTTCTTGCAGGTCTCTAAAGAATTATGAAGCTCAACAATCAATCCAGCCCAACGGTTCAGTCAACTCGACACCTAGCCTACCCCCAACTTGACCTGGTCAGCTCGGCATCCAGGTCCTCATCTAGCAAAAGTTCTCCACTTCGGCTTCTGAATCATCGGCCACATGGAAGCAAACCAAATGATGAGGTACTTAGCCAAAAATTGATTCATCAAGAACTGTGGCCATTTTTCAAAAAAACGGTGCCACGTTGATCCATATAGGCATTTCAACAAATGCCCATATATATGAATGTTTGGTTTAGGCATTTATTGAAAAATCGGGCGTGTTTTGTAAATTTGGCGTTTTATGCATCGGTGAATCGTTTCCCCCAACAGTTGACTGATGTGTATCCTATGTGGTGTTTATTTGTCTTACATACATGAAAAACGGTGATGAGAATCACCTTACCAAATAGCATAGTGTTGCTCACTGCCTACGTGGTAGAAGCGTTTTTTTGTAAAAAACGGCTCTTGGAAGCATGGGCATTTTTTCTTGAAAATCGGTCCCAAAAAATGCCCACGCCTCCAAATACATCTTATGCACCAACACCCAGCTACCCGCCCATGAATTGGCATCAATTCCAAGCTAGCACCTACCCCAATAGTATTTTGGGCCTATAAATTTTGACTCTAGGATGAACCATCATTTTTGAAAAAGTACAAACAAGCCCAATACAGATTTATGATTTTCGGCTGAGCTAAACCATCATTTTCCCAAAATTAAATAATAGGTGAAGGGCATTTTTTATCTTTTTAATGATACTTACGTCAGTTAACCATTTCTGTGCCCCACAACGTCCCACAATACATCCTATCGTGTATTGGGAACATCTCCCGATGATAATATCATTATCTTTGGTAATCATTGGGAGATGTTCCCAGTGTACGGTGAGGATGTGTTGTGGGAGGTTGTGGGGCGCCCCTAGTGGGGCGTAGATGTGAATTCCAATTTTAGACCAATTTGACGGCCAATCTTATTTTGGTTTCAGCCGCCGGTCTGACTTGAGCACGCGACGCCTATCTTTTGTAAATTCAGCGAGTCGAGTCAATTTTATTTTGGTTTCAGCCAAGTGTGGGCGGTATGGCTATATTTATAAGGGTAAATTACAAAGACCCCCTGTATTATGGGGTCTGTGACAAAGACCCCTATACTTTGTTTTGCAACAAAGAAACCCTTATACTATGACCATAAGACAAAGACCCCCCTTGACCATTAAGCCAGATGACGGAATGTGTTAAATTACCAAAATACCTTACAATTTTTTCTATTTTCTTTTTTTGCCATTTTTCTCTTAAAACCTATTATTTTCCCTTTCTTCTCTTCTTTTCCCCTGTCCTCTCTCATTCTTTCTCTCTCCCAACTCTCCAAAATGAAAGGACAGCGAATATGTCATTGAAGTAGGACTATGATCACCACCACCATCACAAGTGGAAGAAGCTATTTTTCCGATGGAGTATTCGTCGTGATTTCATATTCATTATTGTAATTCTGTTTGCCATCTTCCTTGTATGGGCAATCCTCCGACCCTCCAAGTCCCAGTTCACACTGCAAGACACTATAGTGTACTAGTTTAACATCTCAGATGGAAACTTCCTCACCTCAAACTTTTAGGTCACAGTCTTGGTCGAGGAATCCCAACGACAAGATCGGGATCTACCACGATAAGCTCAATGTGTACGCGACGTACAGTAATCAGTAGATCACCCTCCTAGATTGCCACCCACCTACTAGGGTCACAAAGACATCAACGTCTGGTCTCCGTTCGTCTACGACATGTGTATGCCAATTGTGCCTTACCTCGCCGACGTTGGGTTCCCAAGAGATGACACTCGAGATATCTCATCTGGCACAATGGTTTGATTCTCGTTCCACGATGATGAACTGTCAAATCGGCCATCACCATCAGTTCCACTGGCCACCACTAGCGGACCTTTCCACCTCCACCACTGCTTCCCCCCACGAAGGTGATCTTACCGGCTGAAGACTAAACAGAAAACGTCTTAAATTGTCGAACCATCAAACTTGGCGCGCGAAGATCCCGATGCCTTTGTTGGTGCTGCAACGGCGGTGTTGTGACCCATTGAGTACACAGTGAAGTTGGCTAGAAGGATCATGACATAGACCATGAGATTTGGCGTGTGTGAGAACACCTGTTGAAAGAGCCACACAAATGAAGCGTGCATCTCTTTCTGCACTCGGTCCAAAATCCCTTGCAGATCTTCGTAGAAAAAGATCTGTTGCATCTGCAAGGCATAACTGTGAAGCTTTCGGATGATGAATACCATGAAGAGAAGGCTTCACGGAGCAATAAGCAGATTCACCAGCTTCTTTATGTGTTATTGGAGCCTAGATCTTAGTGTGTATAGAATGTTTGCTAGGCAAATATGCCTTATTGGAGCTTAGAGTGCTTCTTGAAACTTCTTTCTCACACATTTCAACTAAGCAGAATATCACAAATAAGAGGGAGTATTATTCAGAGCTAAGCATCTTCTTAGTGATTGTATAGGAGGACACTATACCCTTGAAGTGGTTGATATTACCTTTTCCCTCTCCTATTTTATTTTATTTTATCAAACTTTTTAATGTTATTATTGTGGGGGGTCATAACATCCAAAAATTACAGGTTGACATGTTCCATCAATCTAGGATTCTGGGGTATTGATTGGGCTCTTAGCAAGTAGTATTATGAGCCTACCCCATGTTTTAGTCAACTGCCAGAAAGAGCTACCTGAAACAAAGTGAAAGCCATTAAAGAAAGGGCTACTTGGAGTAAATTGACAGCCAGCAGACAGAAAATTGCCACTAGAGAGAAAGCCATTCAGGGAAAGGGCTGCTTGCTGCTGCAATGAAAGCTTCCCAAGGTGAGAACTCCCAAGATGTTGGCTGTGAATCCTGGTGGTACGTTATGGACCAGATTATAAAGATCATGATTTGACAAGTTCCATCAGTACTAGGGTCTAGGGCTTCATCTATATTGGTTGGGTTCTTATAGGGATGTTTGGTGCCTTGGGGTTGCTTTCCCATCTCGGGGTTGTTGGATTTTAATCTCATAAGAGATTAAATCCAATGGGTTTGATTGGTCAATTACATGAATAATTGCATCTGCACACTTGATTGGAAAATCAGTTTTTCTTTTACAAAACCCAGTTTTGAACTTGTCCCACATTGAAAAATTATAAGTTTTGTTTTTAGTATTTCAATAGGAGCTGATTTACACTCCTTAGAATTAGTAGAGGAGAGTATGGGGATTCGATACTGTGCAACGCGCGTGCACGCGTGTGCGCGTGTGTGTGCGGTGCAATAAGGTGCTTTAGAGGCGCACTTTGCTCGCACCCGCGTGGCTCGCGATGGGCGGCTCTGGTTTTGGTGCGTTGATGATCGTTGATCACCATTGATGAGATCAACGGTCACGATTCGATCGGGTGTGATTAAGAGGCACAATTCAAAGTTAACAGTCACCAACTATTAACTACTTTTTAAATAGTTTCAAGGTGCCTTCTCTAAACTAGCACCTACATTTTCTTCATACCTCTTCACAAATTATTTAAGGAGCATGAATCAGACTCCAAAACACACAATTTTCGATATTCACTCTCTCTCTCTCTCTCAGTCCGGTCTGCTACAGTCTCACAGAAGGTTTCTTTGGAGACTCTTCAACTTTGTTGGTTGCAGATTCTCGCCCAAGGCTCTGTTGTATCCTGGGAACAAATTTGCCTGTAACCCAACAGCAAACTCAGTAAAACTGAGTGGGGGCAAATAACGTTCTAAAGACAGTGTCTTCAGACGCGGCTCAGAGCTTCTCCTCCAAAATTACAGTGACCCCATCTTCTCCAACAACATTAGGATCTTCTCACCAATGGTTGAGAATCATGTTTGGTAGATCTTTACAACTTGTAATTAGAACAGACATGGTGATTGAAGAAACTTAATTTTGATGTTTCTTCAAACAAACATGTGTTCTTGTTTTACTTCTCCTATGTGGTGTATAGTGGCATTTATGATTTGTTACATTGAATTGCTTTTACCAAATAGATGAAATATCATTAAGAGGTCTAGACTAATACAAATTTGTGAAAGGGGATTTATGGGGTTGTTGTGCTTGTGTCCATATCGATCATAGTTTTGGATTCTCTAACTGTTTTGTTGACTCTTGATGTGTTTCATGCCTTATCAATTCCTAATATATTACATGTTCTTGTTTGAAATCAATCACATGACCTAATTGGAAATCTAAATACTAGATGCTCCCTCCAAAAAAGAAAAGAAACTAACAGTGTGTCTTAAACAATTTGTGGAGATGTACGAGAGCTGCTGTGTGCTGGACAATTTGAAAAGAAAGAAATCAAAGACTATTTGCAGAAAAGGAAAGAAATAGGGAAGCCCTCATTGAAGCAATTACAACCAGGGTGATCCATTGGGCAACGACTCTGAAAGTTTTTGAAGGAGTTTCTGCTGCTGATCTGATGAGAAAGTGGGGGGAAGTGGCTGACTCTATAGTCTATTCCTTTGAAAACTGTAATTAAACCATCCTCAACTCCACCATCTAATGGATTTCTCAAATTGAATTTTGATGGTAGTAGTGAGGGCAATCCTGGACCTTCTGGCATTGGGAGTGCTTTCAGAGATGAGGAAGGCACTATTACGGCTATATTTTCTGGCCCCATCGGTGTTGATGACTCTTTGAGAGCTGAAGTCCTTGCTGTGATGGAAGGAATTCAGAAAGCCAAGGAGTTAAATAATTCCAAGTTAATAATCGAAGGGGATTCAAAGCTTGCTATTTGTTGGCTCCAAAAGGAGGAGGAGATGGAACGGTGGGAGTATATAAACGAAGAAAGGGAAGTTCAGAGATATGGCTCAAGGAATGGAAATTTAGTTTAACTGGACTAAGAGAGATGGTAATAGCTTGGCTGATGTTTTGGATAAGCAAGGGGTGAGAAGAAATGACTTATTCTGGGCTATTTTGTAATGTTTTTTCTTTTTCGGGGTTGGGAGCTAAGAGAGTTTATCTCCCCTCCCCTCCTTGTACTTGATTAATTTTTCTTAATGAAATCCTTTCAGTTCTTGATCAAAAATAAAATAAAATAAAATAAACAAGCAACTTATCTAAATTTTACCAAAATTTCAGCACATCGTTTAATTGGAAAAACAGATTTTACATAAAGGAAGTACTACAAATCATCACTATATCCAATCAAGTCATTTTAAATCTCAAATCTTACCTGAAAGGAAAAAAAAGGGTGGAACACACTTGTAGAAATATGACAGACTTGTCTCCCTTCTCTTGGAAATCATCTGCTTCCTCTCTTCTTCCCCTAAATTTATTGTAAAGGCTGTGTTTGGAATTAGTTATGATTTATGGACACAGACACAAGTTCTGGACACAGCTAGCTCCATTTACGCTAACACATGCATATATGTAAGTTGTATGTATGCATGTATACATATTATTTCCTTGTTTTAACATTGTTTGTAAACAAGCCCTTATTGACAAGTAACAATGAATATTTCATTCATTCTAAAAGAAGAGCTTGCATCCCAAAAGGCTGGATAACAGAATGGCAAATTATAGAATATATGCACCACCTCTATTATCAAACCCAACACTAAATATAATACAATATTGCAAGCCCCTGGCCCTGGTTCTCCCCATAGGTACCTGTCACTAATAATCCCTGCTTTTTAGCTATTTTTATTTTTGGTTACTTTTTTGTTAGGTTCTTTGTTATGGGGCTGCGTGATTTCTGATTTATGTCAATTGTTAATTTTCTGCTCACTTCGAAGTCTTGCAATTCCCCAATATCAGTATTGCAGGGAAGGCAAACTTGGAGAAATCAGACTTAGAACCAGCTTTGAAAGCTCTCAAGGACAGGCTCATGACCAAGAACGTGGTATGTTAATCTGTCCAATATTTAAATTTCCCTTTGGTTCTACCAAGCCCACATACAGGTTTCCTGATTGTAATATTCACAGGCTGAGGAAATAGCTGAGAAGCTTTGTGAATCAGTAGCAATGAGCCTTGAAGGTAAAAAGCAGGTTTCGTTTACAAGGATATCTTCAACTGTTCAGGTCTGTGACCTTTAATTCTTTCGTCTATAATAACTTTAGTCACTTTTTTCCTGACTCCGTTGTGTTTCTATCCTCTACTTGGAAAAGCTTAGTTATTTAGTGTGTTTTACTTTTGATAACCGCAGACAGCAATGGAAGAGGCTTTGGTTCGTATTTTGACTCCTAGACGCTCCATTGACATATTGAGGGATGTTCATGCTGCCAAAGAGCACGGAAAACCATATGTTGTCGTCTTTATTGGTGTCAATGGAGTTGGAAAATCCACCAATCTTGCAAAGGTTTTATGAGGCCATACCCCCTTCTCTCCATCTCTAAATTAATTTTTTAGAGATATATGTCTACTTTGATAAGTTTGTTCATTCTAATTAAATTAATGAACTTCCAAAATGCAGGTTGCATACTGGCTTTTGCAGCATAAGATCAACGTTATGATAGCAGCTTGATACATTCCGTTCTGGAGCTGTTGAGCAGCTTCGGACTCATGCCCGTCGGCTTCAGGTATGGTAGAGATTACACTGTTCAAACTATTTTCATGGTTTTAGGTCTTCTTTTAGAAGTTGTTTCATTGCTACGTGAGAGCTAGCAAACAATATATTTAGTACAAGTTGCATTTCTTCAGATTCCTATATTTGAGAAGGGCTATGAGAAAGATCCTGCTATTGTAGCTAAGGAAGCTATCCTGGAGGCTACCCGCAATGGTTCAGATGTGGTTCTTGTTGATACAGATGGTCGTATGCAGGTGAGTAATCAACTAGGAGTATCTCTTATATTCATAATGGAAGTTGATATTGTTGCCATGTATACCTAGTAAGTGTAGCATATAAATTATATACCCATAGATGTATGAATGCATTTTGGAATATGAGATGGAGAATCCATTGTTACAACTTTAGTCTTCTTTAGATGATCTGATGGATGAAAAATTGGCCATTGAAATGATCCTAACCAGATTATCTGTCCAATTATGGTGTATGTTGTATCACCACAGACAAATAAAAATAAATAAATACATAAAATTGTTTAGAGCTGTTCTATTCAATTACCCACATGTTCTTTGTCATTTCTGTCCATCCATATTTGTCGTATGATTGAGGGTTATCCCTTTATTTTTTTTTCCCTATAGTTTACTTTAGCAAATGCATCAGCTGAGTTTAATCTGTCATGAAACATAAAACTGGTTTCAGTTTATCTCTGGAGTTTGGCTTGTGCTGTGATGAGAATTATTTTTGTTCCTTTATTTTCTGACAAATGGTGTATAAAGATGCATTTTTTGCCTTTCAGGATAATGAACCATTGATGAGAGCACTGTCCAAGCTCATCTACCTCAATAATCCAGATTTGGTCTTGTTTGTTGGAGAAGCATTGGTTGGGAATGATGCTGTTGATCAACTATCAAAATTTAATCAGGTTATCTATTTGGGATGCTTGGCATTTGTGTTAAATGGGTTCTTATATACATCTCTTGGATAAAATTGATGGTTACTTGAGAAAATTCACCTTCCCACATGCAGAAACTGGCAGACCTTTCCACATCGCCAAATGCTAGGTTAATTGATGGAATCCTGCTCACGAAGTTTGACACCCTTGATGATAAGGTAGGCACCGGTTGCTTTTAGTATAATGATTAAAGTTGTATGTTTCCTATTGTCTATATATTACGATTGTGGAATTGTATCAAACAGGTTGGAGCTGCACTTTCCATGGTTTACATCTCTGGGGCACCGGTGATGTTTGTCGGCTGTGGTCAGTCCTACACAGACCTCAAGAAGCTTAATGTCAAATCCATTGTGAAGACCCTCCTCAAATAAGAACTTGGTCTCGTGCTCTATCTGTTCTCTTAAAGCCGTGCACTGCTATTTTTGTGAACTTTCACTCTTGCTTAATTGTGTTTATTCCCCAATGACCTCATTCTCTTGACATTGGAGGTGAATTTTCCATTTATAGTTGTAAATCGTTAAATTGAAGTTAATTGATTGATTTGTTTTAACATGGGTTGTTCTCTCTTCTGCTCCTCTACAAACATACGTAAGTTTATACATCATCATCCTCATCTAAGCCTTTGTCCCAACCATACGGGTCAGCTACATAAATCCTGTTTTGCAATTCTGTTCTGTTCTGTGTACCTCTTCTATTTCCTTCCCCTTGTAACAGATGCATACTCCTGGCTAAATCATTGTTATCAAATTGTTCAAGTGTTCTATTTTCATTTTTCTTAGTTTTATAAAGACGGGCTTGGGGTTCAAAAGAATCAAAACACCTTCCATCAACCGATGGGGTGTTTGGTACAGTGGTGTTACGTTGCCATTGTATTTGGATTGATCTATACAATTTTATGGAAAACAGATGTTGCCAATCATATATGTGAAAAACATCATTTTAACCAATAATTTGTATTTGTATTGATCAATTCAAAACATGTTCAACCCTTCAAAAGAAAAACTTCTCTTACAAATTTGTATTGATCAACCCAAAGTACAATGTCAACCTAACACCACTGTACCAAACACTCCCAAAATAAATACTCTTCCAACTTTGCAATCTTTATGCTGGTACTAAGGAACAAGAACGAGGCCTTTTTACCTGCTTGAATTTTTACTAGAGAAAAAAAACAAAAAATCTGAAGCCTTACGTCTCTACCCTCTCTTTTTATGGCAACATAGAGAACTTTTCATTAAAGAAGAGGATGGAATTTACAAGGAGAAAAACAAGTCAACAAAACTATTCTCCGGCTCTCCGCATGGAGATGCTTTATTCAGTTTAGATCCAGGAAGAGTTACAGACATGTAGGGCAGACCCTCTCGCCTGAATTTTTAACCCACCTCAATGGGAGTGGAACTGCTGTCGTTTGATGCCTTAGCAAGTCACATCAGAAAAAGGCAACCATGTGCCGGACCTCGTTGATGTACTAGACTTGTTCTGCATCACTCTGAAGTCTGATCTTTATGATGTTCTAATCTCCACCGATTCTTTGTGGATCCATGGGCTACACGACGGGGGTAAAGCCCATCCCCAAAGTCCAAACCCATAACCCCCCCACCCCAAACCCTGGTGCAGTTGGGATTCAAGACCAAGTCGATCCCAAGTCTACCGGCTTGGGATTAATAGCAAAGAATCA
This sequence comes from Nelumbo nucifera, assembly GCF_055504915.1. Lineage (NCBI taxonomy): Eukaryota > Viridiplantae > Streptophyta > Magnoliopsida > Proteales > Nelumbonaceae > Nelumbo > Nelumbo nucifera. The sequence continues at coordinate 22,610,217 of NC_142656.1, read as the reverse complement.
AATCTGTTAACGCCCTGTTTGTTTTTCGGTAAATATTCATCCGGGTAACTGTTTCTTTTATTCTTTACTCAGGTAAGTGCATTTACCCATGTAGCAAAGTTATTTATCCACCTGGAATGTGTATCACTTAATCAATGGATTTCTTAATCAATGGAACCAAAGTCCCATTAACCAACTTCCCCCCTCTTGAAATCCAAAAAACGAACAGACCCTAAGACTATGTTTGACTTAAAGGAAAAAGTGGGGAAAGGAAGGGAAACCTTTACAAACCTTGTATTGGTTTCCTTACCTTTTCCTTCAAACCAAACATAGCCTAAGGGGTCGTTTTTTACTATTTGCTTGCTTGCCTTGCGTAACAATGGGCAGTAGGTGCAATTCCAGCTAATTATATATATAATTAGATAGATAGATAGATTCTTCCTGAGCCAGCCGGGCTTCACACCTAGGCTGTAACCTGGGCCTGGGCTGGACCAGGCTTTGGGCTTATATCATTAAATACATTATATATAATATTATAATAATAGAAAAATCTATGATGCAGAAAAGATATGATATGGGAAGAGTTTTGATCAATCAAAACCCACCCATGAATTTTGATAAATAAACACCTGATTGGCTACCACATTTATGATACTAGTTGATTAGTCAAAAAAATTTCAGATATAATTTCCATATCATAGTCGAACCCTATAATAATTTATATTATATGATATAATGTATGTTATAATTTATACAATTAATATAAACTTAGGACTAAAAAAATTATACAAAATGCAAAATATTTTGCATGTATGAAATATAATATTGGCTGATGTTGCTACTAGTAGCTAAGTAGCCTACTCTTTTTCTTTTTATTCTTCTCAGGCTGCTGTGTCAACAATAACAATGTTAGGAGGGGTTTCTAGAACTCGGGCATGGCGCAATCTCAGAAATCTTCTGAAGCAATGTGATTGGTGATGGGACTGAACTCGTCGTCATTCCAAGAAAGTCATTCGTTCTCTTCTGTTTTAGTACAATCAAACGAAACAATTCTCTCACGTATTCACTTTCACAATATGCCAAACTTTTCGTTTCACAATGAATAATATTAAATGTGTGAATATGCTCACCCCATCTACCCATCTCTTACAGTGTCTTATCTGTTCCATCACCATTTCTATGCTTTGAACCAAACAACACACGAATCTTCCTTGTTTGCGACATGCCGATGGGCTGGGCCTGGGATTTGAAAGGTCCAATCGGTTGTCCACCTCAAGTTTCTACTCCATACTACAGTAAATTTACACTCCTAACCTTCTACATTAAAAGGAATTGCTTGCCTTGCTTGCAGCATCAGTGCATGACCTCCTCCACTGGGTTCATGCAGATTGTGAGATAAGCCTACAGATCCGTATCCATTTATGACTCAGGATTCATTGCAGATCGGATTCTAAAATGAATATCCATTCTCCATTAATATGTATTAATCCTCTAATATTTATTATTTTTTCCTTACTTTTATGTAAAATAGCTTTGACAGATAGTCTAGATATTTTTAATTGTTCATTTTTTCATTTTTTTTATCTGAGCCAACTGGTTGGAACTATTTGACCCGTAGCCGAATCACTAAAACAGCTCTTTGCCCGACCGAGTCTTTCAACATTAGATTGGATTCTCACTATCGAACTTGGGTTGAATTTATTTGGAATATGGATCGTTATGAGATCCCTTCACATTTCAGACCTGAATATTATATAGATGTAGATCAGATTTTGGATTAACCCGTTTCATTGTATATAAGGTGTTTAAAGGCCTGGTCGTAGATCTGTCAATGGGTTGGGTCTGGTTCGGATAGTCTGAAACTTATTTTGAAGTGGTTCTATGAATAGACCCAAAACCAAACTTTAATAAAATTGACAATAAATAGGAGTTTTTTTGGTAAAAGAAGTGTTTTTGCCAAAATTATCTTACATACTATCTATGAAATTTAACTTTATAGACATAGATATAATAAAAATTATATGTAACTGAACTCAAAGTGATAACTTTAGAAACATAACTAATTATAAAAAAAAAGGGATTTTATCGATTCCCCCATCTCATAAACTTTTATTGGTTTGTATAGTTTGGAATAGTGACATGACATATCGCACAACTGGGTGTATCATAGGTGGGGGTTTTGGTAAGTAAAGTGTTATGATCCATTTGTCCCATGTTAGTAATATGGGATGCTAATGTGAGGTATCCCGCATCGGTAGAATAGGATGCTGTTGTGGGGTATATATGTGCTTGGGTTCCCTCCCTCTAACAGCTAGCTTTTAGGGGTGAGTTCTCCTAAGGCACATAACATAAAGCTAGAAAATCAATAAAAATTTATGAGGTGGGGTAAAACATAAATTTCCTTAAAAAGTTATCCACTCCAAAAGATGTAGGATTCATATTAATTTTTGTAATTTAATTTCCTAATTTAAATAAAAGATAGTTGCAAAGGATTTTAAATTACAATTAAACTCAATTTAATTATTTAAAATACATAAAAGTTCAAATTAAATACATCTCTGAAATAAATGGTGAATTTCAAATAAAATAATATTATTAAAAACAAAAAATAAGTGTAATTGTTCTATACTTAATATGGGGTCATTCTCTAATAATAAATTAAAATAAAACTCTTAGATTAGAGAGCTTTTTCTACAAAAAAAAACAGCATCTTATTTTCTCAAGAAAGAGTATCTTAGAAGTGGTTACTCTCACTCTTAAACAAATAACTTCCTTAGAAAAAGTGAGAATAGTTAATTTCACTTTTGAAAAAAGTGCTAACTTTTAACTTTGCACATGAGTACCTATAAAAAAGATGGGGGGATCATATTAATCTTTGTAATTCAGTTTTCATAATTCAAATAAAATAGTCATTATAAAGACTTCTAAATTGCAATAAATAAAATGGTATTATTATAAAAAAAACAAACAAATGATATAGGTTTAGTTGTCCCATACATAATACTGGGGTAATTCTCTAGTAATAAATTAAAACAAATCCCTTAGACTAGAGAGCTTTTTCCCCAAACAAGTGGCATCTTATTTTCTCAAGAAAAAACATCTCAAATGGGGTTACTCCCACTCTTAAACAAAAGCCTTCACTCCTTAGAAAAAGTAAGAATACTTAATTCCACTTTAGAATAAAAGTTCTAACTTTGAAGTTTAAAGTCATGTCTATCCATAGAACAAAGTATTTAATCTAAAACTTTACACACGTGACTACCTATAAAAATGATGTCTCATTAATCTTTGTAATTCAATTTCATAACTTAAATGAAAGATTCATTATAAAGACTTAAAAATTACAATAAATAAAATGGTATTTGATGATAGGTGAAAGTGGTACACCACTCATTTGCTGCCACGTGGACATTTATAGCCACCTCGGACCACCTTGGTATCTAAGGTGGCAACACCTCGGAAAGTATTCATTAGTAGGACGGTTCATGCCAACCAGATGCACCCGAGCTCGGGTGAAGACAACTCAGGGGGACTAACCAAAGACATCGGTCATCACTTGGGAGCGTTTATGTGGCCTAGGCATCCGACGAGTTATCTGACCTCATGGAGACTAACCTATATGATTTATCCACCTTGCACCATTCAAGACATTTAATTGCCCTAGGATATTCAGAGGGCACGTTGCCCACGTAGAGATAGTTATAACATGAGTCTCCCTCATTTCTAGGGAAAACGGTGAGTGGTTGACTTAGTGGCCGTTCCTGAGTGTTCCCTTAGATTCTGGTGGTTGAGGCCTGTTACCTTCAAGTATGTCAGGGGCTTTTTGGCTGTTCCTAGAGGTCTATATAAGGGTAGCTTCTCACCCTCAAACAGTATGCTCTCATAAGCCTTCTAACTCTCACTCTACACCTCTCTACTCTCAGCTCGGTACTAATTTGATCGTATTTGATCGTCGAAGCCTCCTCACCTAGGTCTACAACTCAGGCTCTCTGACATTTGTCTTCTTCACAGATCCAAGCTACATCATTATTATTACCAAAAAAATAAAAAATAAAATAGTGTAGCTGTTTCTCGTACTTAGCACCGGATCATTCTCTAATTATTTTGGGTCTTAATTAATTGGTTTGGAACAACTAGAACTAATCTCAATCCGATTAATAATCGAGACATAAAACCATAAGTGGAATAATTTATTCAATTGGTTCAATCTCTCAAATAGACCCAACCCATTGACAACTATACCTTGTTATAGGTTTGTGGATCTTTTATCCATTATTGAGACTAGTTAAAAGATACTTTGCAATTTGTACATGTTTGGTGTGATAGGGAGAGGAGAGAGCGGAAGATGAATAGGATGAGGAGGGAGAAAAACGGATGGAGAAAATCAGTTGGTAGGTTCTATGGCTCATTGTGGTGGAGACATGGGATAATCTTGCTACCACTTACCTCATATCTCTTGAAACATAACATCCAAGATATTCCCAATGTGTGATTGAATGCTGTTTTCTCAAGTAACAGTGGACATGAATGGAGTTCTTGGCTCATGAAAAATTAAATTTGACTTAATTTAAACCAACTTTTGAATCGAGCTCGAGCTCAATATATAGGTTCATTTGTTAAATTGATTCAGAAGTGCATGAATATATATATATATATATATATATATATTAATTTTTGCATATATATTTTTAATTCTTATATATAAATAAGATTGGCTCATTATCGAATTCGAGCCAAATTGAATTTTGAGTTCATGTTTATAACTCGAATCGAGCTTGAACCCAAAATCGAACCTCGCTGCACTTGAATAACCAAATAGTGAGCTCAGTTTGAAGCCAACCTTTTTCTCAAGGTGTGTATACAATTTTTTCTTTCAACCTACTATTGCCACCAAGGTTAGCAGGTCAAGGGTATGGCCGTATGGGGATGGGCTACCCCTGTTGTGTTAACCCATTTAGGAAAAAAACGGAGAAAGAAGAAACTAGGAAAATGAATAATTAGATTTTTGTAATGGTCACCTGGACGTGAAGACATTACAAGTATGGGCAATTAAGTGATGAACATAAAAAAGGATCAGTGACTGCTCCCCCTCTAGAACCCTCTATATTGGCATTGGCATGATCAAGAATCAAAATATTTATATTTCCTGTACCCAAAATTAGGTATTGATGCATGTCAATAAAACCGACATTCTTTTAAGTTTAATTAATTTCACAAGTTTGAGAGAGAATATCCCAAAACTTTCAAAACAATTTCCCAACCCTTTGTGTATCGATGTATCCATGAGTCTCCAAACAAATAATATATCATATTTTAATCCTTGGACACTACTGATGACAATCAGAGGTTCTTTGTTTCCCTATGCAAAATATTCCATATGTGTGGCATATGATGCAATTTTAAATATCCAAATTTTATTAGAACAATGGAAATTATACGGAATGGTCAAGAATTAAGACAAGGAAGCAAACTCTCAAGTGGGTCCCACATTTAGGTGGATCCAGCTCTCCTGAGTCCTGGACATCAGATGCTTCACCCCTTAATAGGCTCCAATCCAAGCCTCCAACATCTTTACCGACCAACCGAAAACGCTAACGACGATGCCTCGTCAAGATTCAAGAAGCAAATTCCCCACATTCTTTCTCTTTGGCCACAAGCAGCAGTTACAGAGAACACATTATGATGGATGATCATGCCAGATCAGCTCCATCAACGGTGTTCAGATGACGCGCTTCACGAAACGACGTAGTCCAGATTGCACGTAAACCAACATTCAAGGTTTCACACCCATGTGACACATAACATAGTCGGACTCTACACAATAACATATAATATAATAAAATAAATAAATAAAGGTAATGTCGGATACCGGATTGTATAGAGAGAGAAAGAGAGAGAGAGAGAAGAACAAACGTGTGAAAATTACAACCGAAGGAGTGTATCGAATTCGAAACCCGAATTCTTGTCATTTGCAGAGACGAGACTCGAGAGCTTCAATTCTTGTTGTTGCAGACCACCTGAAGCTCTCCATTAATGGCGGACCTCAAAGAGCGCCTGCTCCCGCCGAGGCCCTCGTCGACAATGAACCTTAGAGAGACGACTTCGAGACCCTCCGCCTCCGGCCGCCCGCTTTTCCAAGGCATGGACTTTCTAGGGCTGAAGAAGCGCGGTCAGGGTCTCCGCTCATGGATTCGCGTTGACACCTCCGGGAACTCCCAGATTATCGAGGTCGATAAGTTTACTATGATGCGCCGCTGTGATCTCCCCGCCCGGGATCTTCGCCTCCTCGATCCTTTGTTCGTCTACCCGTCGACGATTCTTGGGAGGGAGAAGGCGATTGTTGTGAATCTTGAGCAGATTCGGTGTATAATCACGGCTGATGAAGTGTTGCTATTGAATTCACTTGATAATTATGTGTTGCAGTACGTGGTGGAGCTGCAACGGCGATTGACTGCGGCTGGAGTAGGGGAAGTGTGGCAATCCGATGGTCCTAATTTAGGCAGGAGTAGAAGTAGGAGTTTTGAGAATTCGTTCGGGAATACATCGCCAGATTATTTGCCCTTTGAATTTAGGGCGCTCGAAGTCGCTTTGGAGTCTGCTTGTGCTTTTCTCGATGCTCAGGTTTGAAAACAAGTAGTTTCAGTTACTAGTGTTCGATCTAATTGATGTCTTAATTATTTCTTTTTCTATTGGAACTGGTTCATGGTCACTTTCTCTGAACAAAGACGAAATTTTGCTCGTCTAAGTAAGGTGAAAATGCTCGATTTCAGCATCTTGAAGCCCTCGGTTTTAGATTCTGGGACCTTTGAATTACATTCAGACGTTTCAGTTTTTATTTAGATGAGATTACCATTTTCAATAAAGACGAAAAAGAAACAATTTGTTAAACAACCGGTTAAGCTGGTTTCTATGTTGTGGTGAACAAGCACTTTCTTGAAGGATTGTAGGGGTAGTCGAGTGCTCCACTGTTTAAACCACTTGGTTTCGAGTGCCAATACATGTCAGATTATGTTCCGGTGTACCAAGGAGTTTACTTTCTGAAGAGGAACACTTTTCAACCAAGGAGTTTACTTTCTAAGAGCAAAGCAAACTTCAAGTTTTCTATCCTAGAAGGACATAACCTGGCTGCATTCCATATTCTATGTTTCTCTGCATAGTTTAGATCATTGGCCTATTAAGTTTTCAAATCTTCTATGGATATACCGTTATATTAAGGAATGTATAAACTCACCACATGCAATGGAGAATACTGTATGAAATGTCCATGGAAATAGTCTAGGTTTTTTTCCCTTCTTCTGAAGATGAATTAAAAAGAAAATCCATTAACTGAAAAGAAGGAAGCAAGTACAATCTAAAGGGTGATTAGAAGTCACCCAAAAGAAACAACAAAAGACAACAAATCATAACAAAGATACAATACATCCAATCCCCCCCCCCTAAAGCAAAAATCCTTGATGAGCTTCTAGGATTCCAACTGACCACACCAAACAATCTGAAGAAGAACCTCCACATGCAGTTTGAATTGTTCCACAGCACCAATAGATAAAGCACATCTTCCTTGACATTTCCATGCAAATAGCACCTGTTAACAAACTGCAGTCCTGTTCTGTTCAAATTGTCCTGAGATTGAAGCTGGTTTCTCATCCATATCACTCTGAAACTGGTTTTGGTTTTGATCACTACATTATGGTTCATTTCAAAAAAAAAAAACAATACATTATGGTTCTCAACTTTGATGGCATATTTCTTTCTTGCAGAAGATGAGTTGTGTCACTGGCTAATCCTATACTACTTTTCATTTGTCTTACCATAGGAAGAGCAAAGAAAATCATGTTCTACATTTTTTTTAATGCTTATCATATGTGTACTATATGGATGAGAATATTATTTTTTTCTTCTTGTTATCAAGTGCAATAGCAATTCCTGGGTCCAATAATTTAAAATGGTTATTGACAGCAATGTTGTTGGGTCAGATGTCTAGCCAACCCAAGCTCAGGAACTACAGTATATCATGCATGGAACAACCTTAACTGCATCTTGTAACAAAAATAGATAGTTAGCTGCATATAATAGTGTTGAGCATATTATTGAAGTTGACTCAATTATCGGTAGACTGCAGCAGTGGTAGAGAGGAACTTAGTGCCTGTTTGGAAGGGCTTTCACACAGTGGCTTCTGACTTTGCAATGTGGGCCTCACATGGAGAGCCCAAAATCTATGTTTGGTGAAAAACCCAGAAATCCCAAATATACTTTCATTGAGCCAAGAAAGTGACTTTCCGGTGAAGCTATTTTTAGTAGCTTCTTCAAAGTGGCTCAGTGAAAGCCAGCTGAATCAAATCTGAATCCCTCCCAAACAGGTCCTTAATGCTAAAATTTTGAGAGCTAAATCAGAGAGAAGCCAGAGAAGTTGGACCATCATAACAGGAGAGTGGAGTCGGGGAAAGTGGATTATATTTTGAGACTGCTTTATTTGAAGTTAAGACAGGAGATGCTAAGTTCATTTGCAAGTAATGCCTTCTTTTTCCTTTGCATATTTGCTTTCAATGTATTCAATTCCACCAAAGACCTGTTCACTTTGTTAGAATTTCCAAAGCTAAAAGGACTGTTTAATACAATCAATATTCATTTATGTTAATCAAATAATTTTTTGCTAGGTTTGTTCTGGAAAGAAACAGAAAAAAAAAAGAATAAACAGAGGGTCCAATCCAAGCTTTGACTTCCAAATAGGTCCTTGATGGGTGTTCCATTCAGACCCCAAGCCATCTGGGATAGGACCAAAACAGAAGATGGGGAAGCTTAAGAAATCCTCAAGAAGATGTAACCAGTTTGGAGGTCACAATTTTATCTTTTTTTGGAGGTGGGGCTGTCTATTTTGTACTTGCTCTAAGCCTCTGACCGGATGAGTGTTGTTATTTGAGGTTGTTACTTGGGCTGAAATGTGATACCTTGAGTTTTTTTTTTTCCTTTTTTTTGTGTGTGGATTTGTTGGTTTGGTTGATTGCAGGATATGGGTGTTGTGGTGAGGAGTGTATTAGCTGGATAGTTGGGTTCTTGGGATTTAGTGTTTATTGTCCTGGTGGGGTGTATTTGGCGTGCAGGTCTTGTTAGGAGTTGAAGTTTGTTTTTCTTTTCTCTCTTGAGTGACTTCTGGTCACTCTCCTTGTACCTTCTTTTTTTTTTTTCTTTTAATAAATTTTATTTTATTACCCCAAAAAGCCATTTGGAGTTGGTGAGGTCGATAAGGATCATAGATGCCAAAATTTAGAGGGTCCACTCTGACTGGATTGGTCATAGAGATTCCATTAGAGCCGAGATTGGTCTCTGTTTCAGGGTTTCAAGCTCAAGCTGCTGCATTCTTTGGGTATTGACTAGTGAGCAGGTGGGGGTTGAGAGTAATTTTAAGGTTGTTATTAAGGATACAAGATGGTTTTGATGATCCACATAGTCCAAGGCTTGTTCTCTACCTAAAAATAAATAAATAAAGTTCAAGCTTGTTTCGGTGGATCCTGAGGTTGGCTGACTTAATGGTTGATAGTCTTGCTAGGGGAGGGGTGACTTATTTTGTGATACATCCCTTCCAGGCTGACAGATCAGGATCATGTTTATGTGACGTTTAAACTTTTTTATTTGCTCTTGCAGGAATTTTATAGATTATCTGTTAAGTTTTCTGGGATCAGGGTGAGGAGTATCATTTTGTAGTTCTCCTGATGAACATAACAAAACTGTATATTAATTTTTTTTGCTGATTTTTCTCCTGGTTGGGGTTTTAAATATTTTACCAGTCCTGACATCCTAGTTACTTAACCCGTCAAAAAATGGGAAGAATTTCTTTTGATCAGTAATGAAATAAATTTTATTATAATTATGAAAAGTGCATTAAGTTACAAAGTGGATAGACTTGGCTACAACATCATCAATGCTATAAATAATGAAACCCATTACAAAGCACACCCCAGAATATATTTTCTCTTGGTCCCCTGTTTTGCCAACCCATCAGCTATGCTGTTTGCCACTCTAGGAACCCAACTAGAGTTGGTATTCATCTGTCCCAAAATGCTTCTTATTTCCCCTGCAATATGTTTATAGTACCATGATCTTTCCTGCTTGGTTCTACATTTCTACTATTGTTTTCAAGTTTTTCAAATTGCATGCAACCACCTCATATTCACTTTTCATGATAAAAAGTAATGAAGTGCCCCAAATCCTTGAAGCTATTTTCTGTAACTTCTCAATGTTCTAAGAGGTGCACCTAAGCTCAGGCAAGGCTTATTTTCTTGGTTGTGGCTCATTTTGCTTGTCGCTATGCTTTGATAAATTAACCTTAAATTTTATGTTTGAATGGGGATTGAGTGTTCTTGCTATGTTTTTAGAGTTTAAACAGTTGAGCCGATGTAGAACTTGAACCTACAAGGCTACAATCCTCATGATGATAACATGACTTTAACAAGTTCTTTCCAGACTTCATAATATCAAGGTTTAAGTACCTTGTTCCATGGTTTATGACTAATATTCTTTAAAGTCAACTAAAACTAGCTAATAATTTGTTAAGAAATTCTCTTTGTATTATTAGATTATGGCCCTGTTTGATGATTAAGTACTTGTTAAAAGAAGTACTTGTGAAACAGTAAGGCTGTTTGGTAACCCACTTTTCAAATCACTTATTATGTTTTTAAGCACTTATTGGGGTGGGAATGTTTGGTAAGCTACTTTCCCCATAAGTGCTTTTATTGACACAAATGACAATTTTAGTCCTCACTTAACTCGTACGTATATACAATGGTTTTCACATGTTATACTATACATTTCAATTGACAGCCCACATGGACCCCCACGTGGGCTGCCATGTGGATCCAATTAATAATAATGATAATAATAATAATAATAATAAATAATCATAATAATAATAAAAATAATTATTATAAATAATAATTATTATAATTATAATAATAAATAATAACTAATCATCAATGGGGGAAGACGACAAAGAATAGGTCTCCAAGCTGACGCAAGACGCCGACGAGTCCGGCCATGCCTTCAAGTAGCGCTTCGGGATCATCTTTATCGGCAGCTCTGTACAGCTCCAGATCGGCGATGCTGTACTCGTTTCTTATCTGGTACCTTGTAATGGGCATTTCGTCCAAGTATCACAAACCCTAGTCTCTGAAACTGAGCCTCCACTCTAATTTCACCGCTACATTTCCACCATAAAAAGCCCCTAACAAATTTTCATTAGGGAGGGAGAGAGAACGGCAACTGGTGCGCCGACAACATTGGATTCCCATTTTTGAACAACACGGACGTTGCTCCAACTGGTAGAGGGGGAGCTGATAAATGGAAGGAGAGAGAGAAAATGATAAAGGGGATAAAAAAAAGGAAGAATAGATCAGAGGGGGGAGGTTGTCGCCGCTGCAACTGGTGCGCCACTGTTAGGGTTTGAGGTTCGAATGAATGGAGGAGGAGGTATAACCCTTGTAGGGGTATTTTAGGCATTATAAAAATTTATCAGGGACTGGTTTGTCCTATTTTTTTGTAGAAGTGCTTAAAAAAAAGCCAACTTGAAGTCACTTTTTCAAAGAAGTACTTCTTTTGAGTGTTCTCAAACACTACCTAATCCATTTTCTATATGAAATTTACCAATGTATACAAATACCAAATTAAATTAAGCTGAAAGAATTTCTTTGAGAAAGACCACTTTAGTTGCTCTATTTAAATGATTATTTTAATACCATATTGAATCATACAATATATGAATAAAAAAATGTTAAATATACAGTCAATCTCTCTTGTGTACTTTGTGTCTCCATTCATAAGAATCGAGGGAAAGAAAGGTTTTCTATACTTTCTATTTCCCCCACCTATCCACCATCATCCCAAATTCCTTACCCTTTCTACTCTTCATTCCTTAGTTTGTCTTCTAGTTTTTTTGTTCTAATAATTTGTAGGTCTCATTGTCTTTAAACAATATTAATTTTTGAAAACTGAAAGGTCACTATTTTTCTTTGATAGAGTTGAAAAAAATTCTTTTATAGTGAAATAGTTTTATTATAGGTAGCAATGTAGCATTATATGCTTATGCCTAACATGAAGATTGTAACTGCAAGTATTATGGTTGCACATAAAAAGCTATAAAACAAAATTTCTCTGGTAATTACTTATAATCAATAATCTCTAATAATTAATAACATCTATTTCTACCATGATTGTTAATTATTAGAGGGCCTACTGTCTGTGATTTCAATTATGCTTTCTAGTAGAAAATAAAGAGCTATTGATAATTAATTCATGTCAATCAGGCAGCGGAGTTGGAAATAGAAGCATATCCATTGTTAGACGAACTGACATCAAAGATCAGTACTTTAAACTTGGAACGTGCGCGTCGGTTGAAGAGTAGACTTGTTGCTTTGACTCGGAGGGTTCAGAAGGTGATTCCATATTTCATCTTCTTTCCATCTCTTCTGCTAGATGGTCCTAGTTGATCTGTCAACTTCTTTAAACCTTCCTTTGTAGGTCAGGGATGAGATAGAGCAGCTAATGGATGATGATGGAGATATGGCTGAAATGTACCTCTCAGAGAAGAAGATAAGAATGGAATCTTCTTTCTATGGTGATCAGTCTTTGATGGGATACAGCTCTACTGGGGGTGGGCTTTCTGCTTCTGCTCCAGTATCACCTGTTTCTTCACCCCCTGATGGTAGGAAGCTCGAGAAGAGCTTAAGTATTGCAAGGAGCAGGCAGGAGAGCATGAAAAGTTCGGACAGCACCACTGAGAACATAGAAGAACTGGAGATGCTGTTGGAGGCATACTTTGTGGTGATTGATAGCACTCTCAACAAGCTAACATCGGTATACACATCACTCTCAATTTATTTCTTTGTTATCTTTCATCAGAATCTTTACTTCTTTTCTAGTTTTTCTAATTCCACATTGGATGTATTACAAATTATATAATTAGTCTTATTCTCCCTTTGACTGTTTCAGCTGAAGGAGTACATTGATGACACGGAAGATTTTATCAACATTCAGCTGGTTTGTTTCTCGTCACTTGCCATGATTATAGGAGTCCGGATCTCCTGCCCACACAAACTCTGCCCACGTTTATCTCAACCACACATGGAGAACATCTCATCCTCTGCATAGTATTATGCAGGGGGAGATGTTCCCTATTCATAGGGGTAGTGTGTTGTGGGTAGACATGGGCAGGATTCTCGTGGGCAGGAGATCCGGACTCTGATTATAGTACATTCTTACCTTTTTTTCCTGCCTTTCTAGAACTTTCTAGAAACATGGAGGAAATCCTAGAGGTGTGTTTTTTTAATTAAAGATGCAATTAGAACAAGTTCTACTGTTCCATTTCCTTTAGTAGACATGGGGATTGAAGAACATCTCTACTAATGGCATGCTGTATGGTTACAAGTACTGAGCTATCAACAAGCATCCAGCATGCCAGCCTAAAAAAAATACACAATGGCAAAAAAAGAAGTTAGGAAACATGTCAGAAAAAAGTTTGGTTGTGTCCTTTCTCATGAGACCTTATCTAGGAGGGATATGTCCTAGCATTTTCTTCTTGCCCAACTTCAGTAGAGCATCACCATCATAATATTGGCAGTGTCTAAGTGTAGGAATTTGTAGGTCAGTATTTTTCAGCTATTGCAGTAGCACATTATGGTACAGTACGTCTAAAAGACTAAAACATTCAGGTAAATGAGTTTCAAGAGATTTGGGCTGTTTACTAGTTTTGATCAAAACGGGATCTGGACATTCTAGTTGTGAAGTATTCAATCTTGATGTCAATGGCAACTGGATACTATATATATCAACCTTTAACTGGAAGGCTGAACATAGGTATTTCCGTTATCTAATATGAATCTGAAAAGATTCAGGCTGATTAGCAATTTGGGTTACGAATTACAGTTTTCACTTTGTAGGTAAGCACACTTAGGTTCCTATTGGTTTCAGTTGGAGAATTAGATTTACGCTGAAGATGGCCAAAGTGCTTGTAGTTGAAAATTTTGAACGGCCCCTCTTCTGGGTTCCAGCAACACCATGCATGTGTCATGTGAACTACTGTTCTAGTTTGGCATACTTTCTTTGTTCCTGGGATTTCCTCAACAACTGAAGGCAAATAAACAAGTACTTACAGAAATTAAGGGGAGATGCCCCAAATTTCACAGTTTAAAAGGGTTTTGTTTTTGTTGCAACAGGATAATGTTCGAAATCAACTTATTCAATTTGAACTGCTGCTTACAACTGCAACATTCGTAGTTGCAATCTTTGGAGTGGTGGCAGGGGTCTTCGGGATGAACTTTGAAATATCATTGTTTGATGAGCCAGATGCTTTCAAGTGGGTTCTTGTGATTACAGGAATATGTGGGGTCATTATATTCTGTTTATTTTTATGGTTTTTCAAGTACAGAAGGCTTATGCCCCTGTAAGTGGGAGAGGAAAATGGGGGGGTTGAAGCAATTTTTAATGCTTTTTGTAGATATGAAGGGGGCGGTGGGATGATAAATTGGGAAAGCGAGAGAGATGGTAAGGGAATCTCTTCTTCAGGGCCATTTAAATTGATATTTAGATTCTGATGTATGTATAAGCGGTGCAATTTCATCGTATTCTTTCTTGTATATACTCTGTCCTTATGCTATGATCCGTGTTAACACCTAAACCATCGTAGAGTAGAGCGAATAATCAAATTTTATTGGTACTTTGATAGTGCGTTCTATGTAACATGTTAAATAATATCCTGCTTTTTTGGTAATAAAAGAATAAATAAACTGGTCAGTTGACTCAAATCCATGGTTTTAAAAGGTGCCTCAACACCTTATGCATATGGCTAGGGTCCGATCCATGGGTCAAATATTGTGGGATGTGCACCTCATATAATGGCACCAAAAATAAAAACTAAAAATATATTAATATATAATATTTTTTTTTTAAGTTTTAATAAAACTTTGTTAGGTTGGTTACAAATAAATCAAGGCAATTTAAACTCAAGAATCTCTCATTGGGGCTGCAAACAGTATACAATTGTATAAATTCAATCTCGAATTCGATCCCATTAACTTATTTGAATTCGATCTATTTATAATTAAACCTTGATAATATCTTTATTAATCCAAAGTTATCTTATTGCTTTTTTCTTGATAAATATAATAAATCTTAATATGCCACTCAATGTCTCAATGCACACATGTGAGAATATCATCTCTATTCATGTGTCTTATGACATGTGACAGTGGGGCCTATCAATCTACAAATAAAAATGTGTAACAATTTTTCTTTAAATAAGAAAATAAAAATAAATTATAAAATACTAGACAAAATTGTCAAACTGTTATTACACATTTACACATTCGGACGTTCCAACTAAGAAGCCATTTAGTTCCAAAATAACATATGATGAAAATTATTCATATGAAAAATCTATAAATTATCTTATTTTGAAAAATAGACTAGTAAAATGGTTATACATGTAAAATAAAATATAAAACAAACTTTTAAAAGCATGGGATTCATATAAAACAAATATGTGATAAAGAAGTAAATATATAAAATAACTATAAAACATAAATTGCATTCTAAAATGTATATAAAGTACAAATAAAGAATTAAAAAATATGAAAAACAGGTGTAAAGATTAAGCGATTTAGGTAGTCATAATGAAAATTAATAGTATAAAGCAAAATACAAAATTAAAGTCTAAAATATATGATTCATGTAAAAATGAACATATATTTTAAAAAATTTAAAATAAAATTAAAAAATGTAGTATTCAAATTAAAAAGAATATACATGCAACTAAAAGAAAACATAAACTATAAAAGAAATAAGTTCTACTTCAAGGTATCTCGCCTCTCCAATTCCCAACTGCCTTGTCTCTGCCTTTAGCCTTTCAAAGCATTTCTTAAATCTGCATTTTTCACTATTGAAACTCTAATTTTCCACATACAAAAAGAATAACCACATGGAAGAATTACAAAGCAAGATACCTAAACCACTACCGGTAGGGGAGAACATTTGAAATATAGGGCAAGACATTGTTATGATCAGTTGATATTTACTTTAACAATGACTGAAGAAAAAGCATGCCTGTTTGTGAGTAGGATGTCAATTGGTCAGGTTAACCGCTAAACTCGGCTTGAGGTGGGCTTAAGGTCAGGTTTATTCAAACGTATGGCCAGATTAGGGTTTTGATTCTTTAGCTCAAGTCAGGTTTGATTTTGGGTGGCCCACCCCACCAAGTCATGGCACATCTACATGGATGTAGTGAATTCTTATAATTTTCTTTGACTTCTAATTCTCTGGCTTTAAAGTTTAAGGATTCCATTCCATGTTTAGTTTGTTTTTTCTTCTTTCACTATAGAAAAAGTAACTTAGAACCTATAAAATAATTTTGAACTTAATTAATCGTTTTTAGATTTTTCAAAATGTTGATAAGAAATACATTTAAAAGTCTGCAAGTCAGGTTGGATCGGCATCGGGTTAACCCTATAGGGTTAGGTGGGTTCAGGAACTACATGTTACTTAGTCGGTCAGATTAGGATTGAGACAAACCTGAAGAACCTAATAAAAGCAACTCCACTGAAAAGCCTTTCTTTTGGGTTAAAATCATTGATGCCGTCATCGGAAAATTTAAATCTGTTATTTGCTGTTCATGTGAAAACATCATCATGGAAGACGTTCGATTACCTGAATGATCTCACAAACACACAAAAGGGTATTTTTGACATTATGTAATGTTTAACTGACGGAATATAGATGGATTTGACACATAAGTGTCTATTTTTGAAGGTTCAGGATAGTGTTGCAACCGAAAGTTCAGGGCAAGTACAGGGTACCTAGCTGAAGCACAGCATATTTGGGCTTTGTAGATTTTTCACCGAACATGGCTCATGACTTGTCCAGATGGTGCCCACCTTGCAAGGGCAAAAGCTGCCGCCTGAAAGCCCTCCCAACGCGCAACAAGTGGTGAAACTAATGACCAGGCTTCTAATTCGAACTCAGACAAGCAAATTGACATTATTTTCATCCTCTTGTCATTTGCTTTGCCAGACAAAATGGGCGGAGAATGACCTTTCATCGAGTAAGGATAATGCTTCTCAAATCTTTAGCAGTTTATGATCATTAAGACAATTGAGTTTCTCTAACTGTTCTTACTTTATGCAGGAAACCTTCCGTACAACTAACATAAAGAAATTGGTGGAAGAAACAAAGAAAACAAACTAGAAAAGAAAAGTAAAATATGCTCCAAAACTCCCAGTGAACAATAAGAAAAACTCATCCGAGAAATCCTCTCCTTAAATAGATTTCTTTTTTGTCCATCTCTCCTTTGAATAAAAGCTTTTCAAGAATCATTCAGAGGATGAGCTTGAAGATAGTCTTTCACACCTTGCTTTATCTGCTTTTTCCAAGTAATCTTGATGGGATTGATGCTTTGTTCCTGGAATAGAGAAATTATGAGTCATCTATCAGATAACCATATGAATTACGGAGATACTTGAACAATTATCAAGACCAAGGTTGTAGATGGTCTTGAATTAAAGCTTTCAAAACCTTAAAAACCAAACCAAGTATGAACAAAAATAAGCAGAAATCCAGTTTTAGATGGCTTCCATTTCAGTTTCCAAATCCTCCTATTTGTAATGACACCCTAATATGTGAGATTACATATTAATTAGGCATGTATGATCACAATGACAATACAACTAATTTTGCCTGTTTATTAGAGAAAGAGATGAGAGTTTTTCCCCTTCTTTTCTTGGAATATGAAAAAAGCACTGGTCGGCCATCTGATAAAGACAGGTTTTTGATTCAAGGATTTTGGTATTAAATATTTTTTTGATCAATAACAAGTTCATTAACAGATTTCATTAATTCAGCAAGAAGATAATTACAAAGAGGAAGACAAACACTCTTATCTTCCAAATACAACTTGAGCCCTCAAGAAGAAAAGAAAAAGGAAAGGAAAGAAAGAAACGGTAAATTACAATTTAGCCCAAAACATTGAGTTTAGCTAATCCATCAGCTAAAAAATTAGTTGATCTTTTAACCCACCTCATCTTCACTTCCATCTCCCTCACCAGCCACTTAAATTTTTTCCTCTCATTACTGTAATTCCTTAGGCCACTATTATCTTTATTCAACCACCCTATCACCACCTCCAAGTCCCCTTCAATTATGAGTTTTCTGATATTCATTTCCTTAACTTTCTGGATTCCTTCCATAACTGCAAAGATCTCAGCTCTAAGAGAGTCCCCCACTCCAATTGTGCTTGAGTACAAGGCAAAAACGACCCCATTCTCATCCCTGAAGACACCTCCAATCCCTGACTGTCCAGGGTTCCCCCTACTACTCCCATCAAAGTTTAGTTTTAAGAATCCCGCAGGTGGAGGGGGGGTCCAAGGCACACTCAATACTGATTTGATCTGTGAACAGTTTGCAATTTCACCCCACTCCCTTAACATGTCATCCATTATGTAATCTGTGAATAGCACTAAGGATTTCAGCCACTGTACAACCCTAATATAACCCTTAGTTCTTCAGCCCCTCTCTCAACTTCTGAGAAGATCCTGAAATTTCTTTCTTCCCATAGTGAGTTAGTGACCAGCATACTGCAGCCCTCAGTCCTCTCCACATAGTCCTTCCTCTTTTCACACGCCAGAGGATAAAAGAAAAGGAAATATCTACTCAAAAAGCGTAGCCATAAGTACAGGTTTTCTGTGGACCATCTGCTGATTCTGCCCAACTGTGTAGAAGATGGAATGGTCATAATCATGTATCAGGTAGCATTATTGATATGTCACTGATAAAAGAGCAATCTATCAACTAATGGCTCTGTACAAGAATATGCTAGTACTTCAATTGCCATGTCTTTGGTGCACCACAAGACAACCCACCCAAGGTGCACCTTGGTTGATCTGTGAAAAATAGGTAGCATATGGCATCACTTCTGAATCATATCCAGAAGGAAAGGAAAAAGTTCAATACAAATTCAGGAAGCTTTACATGGCTATCCATCATAGCTACTTAATGGTGATACTCAAAGTTTTCATATACCTCTGTGCTCTGTGTATCAGCAGAGGTGTATTGGTACTTTAACTGATATTATTTCTTTTAGTTTTTTTTTTTTTCAAATTTCAGTTTTAAATGTAATTATATATATATATATATTATTTAATAAAAAGAGTTCAAAAAAACACGTATAAACAGGTGTATCAGAACCCAAAGATATGAAACAATGCATCTCGTATTGTGTTGATACTCTAAACCTTGGTGATACTTAAACTTTTCAGTGGGTTGGCAATGGTAGATTGTTTACTAGAATTCCTTGGTCTGTGATGGTTCACATACTCAAGGATGAAATACTTCTACTAATCAGGCTCTTCAGATGCACAACAACAGGGTTTTTCAAGAACTGAATAAGATAAAATGAAGGTAACTGGAAGTTGCAATCTGCTCATGCCAAAACCAGTCCTCCAGTGAAAACAACTAGCTTCATAAATAGCTGCCAATGTTATCTGCAAACAAGAAAGTAAGAAACATTTTGGAAGTAGAGATTTATAGTGTTTCTAAGATTGCTTATGTATATAAACTCTCTCTTTCTATCACACTGAAGCTCAAATCTCAATATCTTACAACTGATGTAGAAGTCGATTAGCATAGAAAACGAGCTGCTTTTCATATACTTTGGCATCTCTTTTGGGTGTTTCTAATTAGTAAAAATTTGTTGTTCCAGATAAAGGATTTGAACAGGGACATAAGTACATTCCAACAATCTTACTGAAATATCAAAATAGGATTACTCTACTACCATTAACCGGCTTCCTATCAATATTTCTTCTGGACCAACTACTATATGGAGATGGAGATGGACACTATTAAGGATCTCTATACAAATACAACGCCCAAATTAGCATCCCCTCCTCACAAACATGGCTATAGAAGCAACTGATAAAGCACCTCCCCCATTGCAGAATCAAGAGAGGATATGACGAAGGAAAAGGTGCAAGAGCATCATCCAAATGATTCTTCGACCAATCTAGCTCCTTGTCAGACAATTACTTAAGCTATAAAGGCGTAAATCGTAATGCTGCAACTCTAATTTCAGAAAACCATAAAACTCCTTTCATTACGTAACTAAATTTTCTCTAATTTCAGAAAACCATAAACTCCTTTCATTACGTAACTAAATTTTCTCTAATTTCAAAAAACCATAAAACTCCTTTCATTACGTAACTAAATTTTTGCAAGCTTATACCTAAAACAAAAAACTTGTTGCTACCCAGAAGTCCTAAACCCTCAAAATCCATTAGTTCTCAAAATTCCCCAGTATGCCCAATACTAGAGATACACCCATTAAAGATTAAAACCAGTTTTCACTGTTGGGAGCTGAGAAAAAAAAAAGGAAATCCATCACGATAATTAATCATATCATATCCACTGAAGAAAACAGACAATTCCTACTACCTTGCATCAATTCAATTTTCGATCTTTCTATTTCCTCATTTTTCTACTTTTATTTTGATCAAGAAATTGAGAAAACAAAATGAAGAACAGAGCAAAAGAGACGAAGAAAGAGTGAGGCTAAGTACCTCGGTTCCTGAGAAACCATGGCACACCGAAGGCGACGCTTATGATGGCAATACCAACGAGGACGTGCTTCTTGTCTCCACTGTAGAGATAGTAGTCCATCCGGGATCTGAACCCTCCTCCTCCAGCTCCATTGCTGCAGTTCTCAGTCCCCATTTTTGTTCGTCCACCAAAACACTGGTTTCTCCGATGTTCAACTCGTTTAGCCCCGTTTACCAGTTTACCGGTTAGGGCTAGTCGGTTGACCTTTTGGGAAAGGGCTAATTTCTTAAAACTACCCTTATCATTTAATTGACAAATTCTATCCTTAATGTTACTCTTAAATTACCTCTACTATTTTTAACAATTCTATCCTTAATGTCCCTTAGGGCTAGTCCGTCACATAATTGCATGTTACAGCGCGTAATTGATATTTTTCAAAAATCCTTAATATATCTTTTTTTGGGCAAGGTGAAGCTGGACTCTGATTTCTATTAAAGGCACAAATCGGTTCTGTTGTTGAATCAACACGCATCAACACCGATGAAAGGGGAGCTCTGTCAACCAACTATTAGTAGGTAAAAATTTCATCAAATCAAAGGCCGAATCAACGGCAGAAGCATGGGTTTGAGGTAAATGAAGCAATACACAACTCAACAAGAAGTTGCGAGTGCATTTGAACGATTTCGAACATATTCAAATATTGAATGACATTTGTTCAAAGAAATACCTGAATAGTCCCTCGCACACTCAGCCCCCCAGCCCACTTGGCCCCCTCGCATGCCCAGCCCCCCCAGACCGGATCTCCTCCTCACATCTGACGCTTCACACATATATCTTATTATACATTGGAAATATTTTCCATATTTATTTGTTATTATTTACGGAAGATGTTTCCAATGCATGGTGGATGTGTATGTGAACCGCCCATTTGTGAGGAGCAGATACCTTCCCCAACCCACCCACCACCCTTGCACGCTCAACCCCACATCCCGCCTAGCCCTCTCGCATGCTCAGCCCCACATCCTGCCTAGTCCCCTTATATGCCCAACCCCCTTGCACAATCAACCCCCCAGCCACCATGAAGGATTTGTGCCCATGCGGAGAGTGGGTAACAATTGTAGCTAGGCATGGAAAGACTGAGAATGTTGGTTACGAGTTTTATGCTTGTTGCTTTTACGTAAGTTGGATGTTATGTACGAGTTTGTCATTCAGTAACATGGGGAGAAAAATTACTAATTAACCGACATATGGTTATTGTAGTTTGACTCCAATGGAAGATGTAACTTTTTCTTGTGGAAGGATGAAACAAGGATTTGCCCATATAGAAGTGGGGTCCGTAGAGCTTTTACTTCCAAATAGCCTGGTACACAAGCGAAGCGGTTCTGAGTTTGTGCAAAGCCTCAAGTAAGTAAAATTTGTTAATTGACTTTGGTCCTTCATCAAATTAAGCTGAATGCCACTTTATTTTTTTTAGGATGTTGGTGGGTGTAATTTCTTCTCATGGGTACCTTTAAAGGATAACGTCCATTAGAAAGTGGGGAGCGTAACCATCAAAGGGGATGGGTCAAGGCCTTCTGGAAGCACGAAAAGTTCATCTAAAGATGCACTAGACGAAGTTAAAGCAGTTGTCTAATCAGAGAAGGATAATTTAGACTAAATGCCTGACTTCTATGATAAATTATAAGTGATTAACAATTTACGCATCAAAGATGTATAATTTTTTGCCACAATTGCACACACTTTTTAAAAAAAAATGAACAAACACGAAGGATGTATTTATGAATTTGTGTCAACTCTTATTTTACTTTAGTAGAATGCAACTGTTGTTTTAAAATCTTGTTTTACTTTTGTCGATCCAAGGCTGGATGTTATAAGAAAACTCAAAGCAAGTCTGTTTTGCCCCAAGAAATATTATCCCAAGTCAGATCCCTCTTGACTAGAAATTGGCTTTTGAAGATACAAGGTGAAACTAAGTTAATTTCTTTGCTCTCTAATCATGTTAGTACAAGGTTTGCGGGAATTGTCCCTGAACAACTATTTTAGAAGTCATGAAAGTTCTCAACTGAAACTGCCAAGGGTTGAGATCTCCCCTCACAGTTCATGCAATGAAGGAGATCCTAAGAAGTTGCAAACCCGAAATTGTCTTCTTTCGTGAAACCAAGTGCAACCTAATTAATTGTAGGAAAAAAACTCAAGAACTTGAGGAATTGGCATTTTGGGGGGGTGAACCCGATAGGGCTTGTAGGTGGTCTGGCTTTATTCTAGGAAGAAAATGCAAAGCTACAATTTGTGTTTGCAGACAAGAAACAGAATCATACAAAAAATGAAAATACCAAATATGGGTTTTATTGGTGGTGTTCCTTCATCTATGGGGAACTAGAAAAAAGCAATAAAATTCTATTTTTCAATAATTTAAATCAAATTACAAGTATAGTCCAAAACCCTTGGTATTGTATGGGTGCTTTTAACTTGATCTTCAATTTCGATGATAAAGTGGGTGGTAGACCTATCAGAATATATATAGGAACCTCTTGATAAGTTGGGGTATGGAAGAAATTCAAAATTGTGGCCGAAAATACACTTGATCAAATAAAAGAGACAATGTGGGAAACATCAAAGCAAAATTGGATAGAGGCATGTGCACTTTGTTATGGAAAGAGAAGTTCCCAGAGGCAAAAACTTTGGTTGTCCCATCTTATGGTTCATACCATCTTCCTATTTATCTAGATACAAATCAATAAACCTCAAATTTAAAAAGCCTTTCATATTTGAAGAAATATGATTATCCCATGGAAAGTGCAGTAAGATTGTTAAGGAAAATTGGTTGAACCCTCAAGATCATACCTAAATGCCCTCAACTGTTAAAAAATGCAAAAGGTTAAGTAGATCCTTAATGAAATGAAACAAAGAAGAGTTTGGACAAATCCAATAATGAATAGGAAAATCAAGTCTGATCTAACAATGGAACAAGCAAAGCATGGATCAAACTATAATCACTAGAAAGTAGAAAAGCTAGAGAGTGAAAGCTAGACACCTTGGTAAAAAGAGAAGAGATCATTTGGGCCCAAAAATCTAGAATAAATTGGTTAATCTGTGGAAATAGGAATACAAGATTTTTCCATAATTTCACAGTCAAAAGGAAAACAAAAAATAGAGTGGTCAAAATTAAAAATGATGAGGGTACCTGGATTGAAGGCAAGATTGGGTAAAAAATACCTGTGTGAATTATTTTCAAAATATTTATTCTTCCTCCTTTCACTTAGACATTGATTTGGCTTTGGATAACTTGACCCATGTAGTTGATGAAAATTCAATTGAGGATCTACAAAAGAAGAGGAAATCAAAGAAGCCCTGTTCTAGATGCCACCCAAACAAACTTTGAGTCCTGATGGTTTCCCAAATTTCTTTTTTTTTCAAAAGTGCTAGGATGTGGTCAAAGATGATGTGATTAATGAAATTAAATGCTTTTTCAGGGAGGGCTACTTAAATAGGGATCTAAACAACACTTTCATAACTCTCACCCCTAAGATTAAAACCCTGAAGAGGCTTCAACAATCGGGGAAAAGTAATATCTTTCAAATTGCAAATATCTCTATAGCCCTTTGGGAAATTTGGAAAGATAGAAACACCTTTTATTTTGAAGATAATGATGTAAATCCCTATATTGTTTTAAATGCAATTCATAGGTCAATAATGGAGAAATCTCAAATCTTGCAACAAAAATTGGAAAGCTCTTCAAAGGCTAAGAGGAAGGTGAATCAAACTTTTTGGTGTCCTCCTGAACCAAGCTAGCTAAAGATCAATGTGGATGAAGGTTTCTTAAATAAGGAAAATGCTTCCTTTGGTTTTATGGTTTGTGATGCTAATAAGTTCTGTTGGTGAGCCGGTTTTGGGCGGTCTTCAATGATCTCTCCACTCATGGCTAGGAAAGTCTCTTTTGGAAGCTGTTCTTTTTCTAGCTAAGAATGACTTATGCATGGTGGTTTTTGAATCAGACTGTTATATTTTAATGGACAGCATTTTGGGTTCTTCTTGTTCTACTTTAAATGATTTGTTGTTTTCGTGTGAAGACATCAAGGCTCTTTCTGTTGGAAAAAAATTCAGATTTGCTAAATATCTAAGGGAAGCAAACAATGCAGCCCATGCTGCAACAAAGTGTGGTCTTAGTAATCAGTTCAAATCTAACTTAGCAGTCCCTCTTTGTCTTTCTTCTCTGTTAGTCTCAGATATGTCAGTTAATAGTTAATTCTATTTTTTTATTCTCTTTGTTTATGTTTCTATTTCCTGTTGTTTCTGTGCCAGTTGACTTGTTTTAATGAAATCATGTTTTTTTCTACCAAAAAAAAAGTATCCCATGTTGTATTTGTATGTAGTGAGATATTTATACCTTAAGTATTCCATATTGGTTTTCTTCTTCAGTATTCACTCCATTTGGATTGGTTTATACGCTAATCAATCTTCCTTTCAACTTCTCATTCCAAGTTAGGAAATATATGGTGTAGGGAGATGCAACTCTCTCTCTCTCTCTCTCTTAATTTTCTTTCTATGCAAATTAAGATCTTATCACTAAACTCCACTTATCTTAATTCAAACCACTTCATAATTTCTTACTCCTCCATTTTGAACCATGTTTTGTTACAAAATGAGTTTCTTCCATCTTTAATTAGTCTAATTAGTAGACCAAATCACCAATAGTTAACCTAGAATATTCACTAAATCCTCATGATACAAAAGTTAACCTGGAATGTTGATTATCACTCATTAGTTAGCATACAACTCTAAATGGGTAAACCACTAGTATGCACTCAAAATTAACCTGGAATGCTAGTTATAGATCTGTTTACTCTTGTTAAGTGTATGATACCAAGGGCTTAAGTTTTATTGGTCAAAAAGGTGAGAGGAAAGTAGGACTTTACCACTAGACATATTAAAAGAACTTTTCAGGCCCAAGCCCGAGCCTGGCCCGGCCATCAGGCCTACAACTTAGGCCTGAGCTCAGCCCTCATAAAAGGCCCAACCTAAAACACAACATTATGACAGAAATACAGAATACAGAGAGAGAGAGAGAGAGGAAGATAATGAGAGAGAGAGGACCTATCTACAACTACCTAAGATCGCCAATTGCCGCCACTACTTGCCGAAGAATGCCAAAAATAATGACAACTAGTTCGCTGCTAGCCTGTTACCTGAGTTCGTCGAAGAAGGCCAAAAAGAATGGCTGCCAGTCTGTCGCCTGCCATTGCTAGCCTGTCATTGACTTGCCATCACCGAAGATTGTTGGTTTGTTGAATTGTTGGTGCCGGTGGTTGCTAGCTATGAGACTGAGAATACGATGAAGATTGAAGAGAGCCAAAGGGGGAAAGACTAACTCGGTTAGGGTTTACAAAATAAAAAAAAAATACTTATATATTTTATATTATATTAAAAGTTGGGTCAGGCTTTTTTAACAAATCTCAAACTTGGCCCAAAAATTAATCAAGCTTGATATTTTAGGCTTGGGTCAAGCCCACGGGCCTAAAAACATGTCCAAGCCCATCCAGGGACCAAGCTAGGCTGGGCCGTTGGGCTACCCAGCCCATGAACATGTCTATTTACCACCTACCCTAATAAGAAAACAAGACAAAATATAGTAGGACTTAACCACATGATTGCCCTTAATAATAAAACATGGTAGACTAGATAATAAAACAATACAAAATCCAGTAGGAATTGACCACATGGTTTACCACCTAATATGATATTAAGACAAGACAAACACCAAATCATGCTCATGCACATTTACCAACATGTATTCAAACAACAATTACACACTATATTGTAAGGGTTGGGATGTCCAACTCATTAGGTTGTCATGCTATACAAAAAAAAAAGTATGTGGTGTGGATTATTAGTCAGTGAACCATATTAAATAGGACTACACTATCAACCCATGTAAGTACTCATTTCATAGACACTAGTTGTGGGTTGAGTGTTAATGCTACATTAAAACATTCAAAAAAAAAAGTAAAAATCATATGATTTTGTGTCCATGTAGTCTAAATCAGATGTCAACCAAAGATAGTAGTCAAGTATGCAAAGTCATCAGTCAAGCATGCAAAGTTGTTGTCATCAAAGATAACAATGTCAGTCAGTTAGGCATCAAGTCTAGGAGTATCTGATTTCTTGGATGCTATGTTCTTTGGCCTACACAAGAACTAAAAAAGGGCAATAAATAAATGTCATCAACATAACATGCATCACATCATAAGTAAAATGTGAGATGGGTAACCCCACTTGTCTGACTAATAGTGCAATGTGTGGATGTTGCAAACATACTCTACCATCCCTCCTAGGTTGTATAGAAAGGGTAGAATTAGTTAATATGTTAGATTTGACATAAGACCCCTATTGGGTAGCTCATCCTAAAAGTGAATTGACAAACCAGTATGGATTATGTAGTAGCATGTATGTTTGGGTGGCTCAAACTCCCTCTCCCACACCTACCTAAATTGATAGTCCTTGTAGTACCAGACTTGCTATGAGTAACAGGTGTTGTTTCTAATGAAGAACCAACTTCATATGTTGAAGGAACATCCGAACAGGAGTGATCGGAGATAAAGAATCCACACCATGTGTAATTGCACCTCCCCCTTTGTACAAAAAAAAATTCCTTTTAACTATGTAAGGGGTTCAGGTTAGTCAGGACCAAGCATTTGCATTTGCATTTGCATTATGCACTTAAACATGGACTCGGTAAGTAGAAGATAAAGTAATTGTTAGAAATGCTCATATGGGATGTTGCTTATATAAGATTACTTCTTATGTTATACTATTAGGGGAAGGAGCATGACAATTCATTTTATTGTGCTCAGTTACACCACAGATGGAACACCTAACTATCTTACATTCCAATAGGGCACTATGTGATGGACCTATTTCATCTTCTTTTCTTCAACTGACTAGAGGTTGACCTGGCTTTGTCGTCATATGGCCAATATTTTTGTTCCACCAAAGCATGAACAAAATGGTTGTAAACCCACGCATAAGTGGCCTTATGTGCACAAGGGATGCCACTAATGTCCCTAACTCTACAGGTGCATGCCTTTGAGTCCATCTTCATGACACTATCAACCAAGTCAGCCCTAATGTCTAGTACTCATATCAACCAAGTCAGCCCTAATGTCAGGTGCACAAGGGATGCCACTAATGTCCCTGACTCTACAGGTGCATGTCTTTGAGTCCATCTTCATGACACTATCAACCAAGTCAGCCCTAATGTCTAATACTCATATTGTTTGGATCGGAAAACCGTAACAGATCTATAATTGCATTATACAATAATGATCATGTGCATTGAAATGCTCACTAGAAGAAAGTAAACAAAAGGATATATGTTAGTTAGACATTACCTAGCTTCTATCCTTTGCCTATCAATGATTGATTGCACCTTTGGCAATAGCTCAACACTGGGTGCATTGGCAATCTCATGCCTTTCATAGATCTTCTACACCCATCTTTTTCAAATATCTTCTAACATTTCAACAATTGGCATTGTTTTGGCCTCCCCAATCCACAAATAAATGACTCAATCTACTTATTTGTTATGTAATCTGACTTAACAATAAAGTCAAACCCATGTCTGGGCCATGTGTTTGGGGGACTCTACAAAGCCAGTCATATGCATCTTTAGAGCAGTTCTTGATAATTTACATATGACAAATAAAATCATACTATGTATATGATTTCCAAATAGCGCATACACCATCCTTCAATGCCTTCTCCTTGAATGGTTTTTTGAAGTTGTTGTATAGATGTTGTCGTAAGCATAATTGATGGCTTGCATCAGGCATGCAAACTGATACTCCCTGAACTATGCGCTTCATACAAATAATGGGGTTGATAGTGTTAAATGTACAAACAACCAAAGGAGAAAATAAAGTAAATACCTAAATACAATCGAATGAAAACTACATACTTATCTTCTGTTTGTCTAACATAAAGGTCCATCTATGTGGGTCATCAATACCCAAAGCATCTCTAAACTCAATTAAAAACCACAACCAACTATCTTGTTTTCAACCTCCACTACAAAATTGCACTAGTCTTAGTCTGACAACCATCTAGACCAACAATTTTTCTGCACTTCTCCAAGAAACCAACCTTTAGTCCTACAAGGCAGATGAATACTCCTTTCAAGATTCCAAAAGTATCATGTTCTATGGTCAATGGAGTGTGTAGCTTGACAACAGACCCGAGGTTGCTTGCTAGTAAAGATGTGCAAGACTGAGGCAAACTTGCATAAGATTCAACCAATGACCCTCTGATCCTATCAACAACTTTTAGTCTGGCTCGATGTATTTTCCTCCATAAAACCTATATTCCATAGGCCCTTTGTGACTTCAAATATAAGGGCATTAGTTGACATGTTAGAATCAACCCCTCAACCTTTGTGGACAATCATGTGTTGGTTGCCTCCCAATTTGTTGCCACCCTCAAACATGTATGTGTATCATGGAGGGTATTCACAATGAAGCTACCTCCATCATAGCCAAGGGATGCATGTATCCTCCAGCCACAACCCTCAACAACACAAACCCCAGTAAATGTACACTTTTCATTTTTCCTTCTTCTGATATACCCTCTACCACACAATATTGCCTTAGTGTCTGTCTAAATTCTTTCACTATGGCAAATTCCATTCTAACCCGAAATCTTGGGTTAAAAAAAATCAAACTCAAACTCACCCCTCTTTAATACCCCTCCACATGGATTGTCATAATCATTTGCTAGCTCATAATTAGACAGATAAACTACCTACCTTTATCTCCAACACTTGCTATGCCAGCCTCACTTTACCCAATTCTTCTATTACCACCATCATCTCCTTGCCTTGCTGCCTTGTTATCACCATCACCACCATCCTGGAATTGGGATATGCTCCTCACATAGCACACCTCACACCGACCTCAAAGACACATCCCACCCTGTATTGGGAACATCTCCCCATGAATAATAAATTCAAAGATGGGAGATGTTCTCGATGTGTGGCTAGGACATGCTGTGAGGTTAGTGTGAGGCGTGCAATGTAAGGAGCACATCCGAACTCACCATCCTGTACACCTTTGGCATCACCATCTCCCACACCCTCAATATCTCATTCTACAACACCTTCATCATTGCCACCCCAATATCTTCTGCTCTAGTACCCTCAATATCTCCTACTACAACAACCTCATCATCCTCACCCTTAGTATATCATGTATCAACACCATCATCATCCTCACCCTTAATATATCAACACCCTCATCATCCTCAACCCCAGTATATCCTGCATCAACACCCTCATCATCCTCATCATCAGCATCCCCATCATGAACTTACACATCATCCACACCTTCCAATCCATCACCATGTTCATAATCTTCATCGACTACACCCCCTTCAACTTCCACTACATAACACCCATCATCTTTTTCCAATTGATCATTTCTCTTGCCACTAACTCTATCATTTACACTTAAACACTTGGCCTCGGTATATGTAATATAAAACAATATCTCATGCAAGTCCCCCTATGGTGGAAAATATAACCAACATGTCATTCTCACATTCCGATACACCTGATTTTTTCTCTAATTCTCATCCTAGTATCTCGTAATTGATGATCACCATACTCCCAAGGGGAATCCCACCCAAACATGAATAACCACTTAGAATGTCCAAATAACATATCCGGTCATTGTCAACATTATCCACAAACCCCACCTTACCATTGACATATGATAGCTTCCCATTGGTGGTCTTCCATTGACCATCATAATTGATAATGGACATATATATGCTCCCATCCATTACCTACATGATAATAACACAAATTTTAGCCATAGTGAACAAAAGAAGTGAGAAGAAATGGCAATATGAATATTACATTTTAAACAATCCATATAAATGGAAGACTATAAGAATTTACCAGGAAATAACTCAATATGTATGCTAATGAGTAAATATATGAGTTCATAAGTAGATGAAAATTCACACCCATTAAAGACCATCGTTCTAAGAAGTAACTCGATGTATACTAATGAGTAAGCATATGAGTTCATAATTAACTCAATGAAAATTTTACTTAGAAGTAACCCAAATGTACACTAAGCAATTTTACTTTGAAGTAACTCATCAAGCATATGAGTTCATTAGGTATTCTATATGGTATCAATGTATACTAATGAGTCAACCAAATTACGTGTTTAGATGAATTCTGTTATCTAGCAGAATAATATATATATATATATGTTATACCCTTAGTGACAAATCTGGTCAAACATAAGCTCACATGCCATATGCAGGCTTACTCTTTGTGATAGTCTTTCAGTCTTACTCTAATGCCTATTTTGTGATAGAGTCTTTCGGGCTTGCTCTAATGCCTACTTCTATATAGATGTAAAGACCCGTGTGGGTGGGTATATCCATGTTTATGATTACACTTCCATATATTTGGTATGCCAGCTGTAGCAAGTTAGGGATAGAATACAATGATTGACTTACTATTTATAGTGTTCACTTATATGTTTAGGGTTTAACCTATTATTTACTGATTTGTAAATTCAATATCCTGATTAGAAGTTATTCTACAAATGTCAGATTCTGTCTCCATGCAGACTAAGTGAATTTATTTGTGGAAAAGCTTATGAATGGGCCCCTAGTGGTACAGAGCTTTGTTGCCTTGCAGGTTTATTTGTTAAACCATCCGAATATACCTATCAGAACACTGAACAACCTTCTTGCTATGGAGAAAGGCCAGTTTAGACTCTATCGTTAATTCATGGAGGGCTTCACAATCTCAAGTGCCCTAGAAAGCCGAAAACTCGGGTACTTGAAGATTTTCAGCAGTAGGTAAGGGAAATGCCATTTAGGCATTATGTCGAACAGTTGGTGTTGGGTAAAACAATAGGCCACCACTCTCCACAATATCTATCATGTAGAGTTGTGTTATTCATGTGTGGATCCCATGTGTGCATTGTAGCAAACACACGGTCCCAAACTGGACACGTAATTCTCCGAAACACCGTTGAAATGGTCCCTATAACCCTAACCATTTTAACAGAACCAAGATAGTTGTGAACCATTAAGCGGAAATCACAGCCACAAATCTCTACCACGAATTTCTATGACTAGTCCCCCACAAGCAAAAGGAACATAGGCAATTGTCTAAAAAGCTAAATCATTAAGGTTATGTTTGATTTGTATAAGTTTCTCTGTCTTTACCTTCCTTTTCATGCATTTTCCATCAAACCAAACATAATCTAAGTGTACTCTATACATACCTCGATGATGAAAGAATTTGAGCAAAGCAAGCAATAAACAACTGTTCTTTCCGTAGAACTTTTCTTCTATCTACAAGAAAAGTTCTTTTTAATTGCCAACTAGAAATTTCCTTTTATGCTCGGATAACAACAGGATCACTTTCTTCATGAATGAATATTTCAGGGTCACCTAAGAGTTAAACCTTCAAGGATCAAAAAGTAATTTCCCTTTTATGCAACTGCTGGCAAATGGCAATACTTAATAGAAGGGCAGAAAGGACATTTCACCATTATCGTTATGATTTAACGGTATTGACAATTATAAAAAAATAGTAAGGATATTTTAAGACAATATGTAAACAGTAAAGGTAGAGTTAGTCAATTAGCTAAATCATAAGGATAGTTTAAGAATTTTTCCCTAAGGAAAAAGGATTAACTATTCTAAACTATCTAACAATTACTTAAAATACGTTTAAAATTTTTTAAAAATTACTTAAAGACCCTAAACTTTAAAAATATGGCATATATTACCCTTCTCTCGGCTTTAGCACATTATATTTGCATAGGACATCACATGACACTTTAAACCCAATTTTGCCCTCTAGATTTGTTCAAATCAGCTCCTTCCTTACTACAAGTTTTTAAAATAGGACCAATCATATATGCACAGTCCTCTCTTCTGGTTGGTCGCCTTTGGTAGAAATGGTAGCACAGGCCTTCACTAAGGCTATGTTTGGTTTAAAGGAAAAAGTAGGGAAAGGAAGGGAAATCAAAACAAGATTGGTAAAGGTCTCTCTACCTTTCCTTTCTTTTTCCTACATTTTCCTTCAAACCAAACATAGCCTAAGGGTTCATTCGGTTGCACTAATCTCTAACCTCTACAAATCAATTCACTATGATAAAGTACTTTGAAATGTTGTGACTTTTTGCTTTTTAACATTTAAATCCAGAAAATATTGTTCTAAAATCTGAATGCTAAGTTTTGAAACTAACAATTTTACCCTTAACAATTTCACCTTTCAAAGGTGCAGTGGTTTTTTGCATTTTTTTTGACATTTAAATACAAAAGTATTGTTTTAAAATCTAAATGTTAAGTTCAAAGAGATGATAACTAACAATTTTACCCCTAGCAGTACAATGACAAATAATAATTACTTTGAAAAGGTGAAGTTATTGGAAAAGAATAAAAAAATGAATTGATATGTAGAAGAAAAAGTGAAAATGATTGAACAAAATTACAAAATGTATAAACCGTTAATAACTAAACATTAATAATCTATAATTGTTAATTAATTAAAAATATTTCGTAATTACTAAATACTATTAGTAATTAATGATAGTTAACAGTTAATAATAAATAACTATAAATTAATTAATATTGTTAATCATTAATAATTGGAAATTAATAAACAATAATTAATATCAATACTTAAATACTAACAATTGATGATTAATAACTAATAAGTAATTAAATTATTATTTAACAAATATTAAGGAAAAATAATAAACAAACCTCTGACAACTGTACAAGTAGGCATGTATAAGAATGACAAAAATAAATCCTAAAGCAAGTCTTAACCGCACCATATCCCATTACAACTATTCGTGGTGGGGCAAAGGGAGGCAAGGATTAACCAAGAAGGTTAGATTAATCAGTTGCTATAAATAATGAATGGAAAAAATAAATAAATAATTCTGATGGAAACTAAAGACCAATGACGAGGCAATAGAGGACAGATGTCAGAACCACTATATTAGTTGTAATAATCTATTCATCGTTTCTAGTTCAGTTCATAGCCCCATATAACCTTTCATGTTTCTCCTGTGTAGAGGTGGGATTGTTGTTAGACTAACAGAAAGTAAATAACAGCCATTACTAACAGACCACTACCTTGTAAAGAACACGTGGCGGTCATTCATTGGGTCTACAGAAAAATCAATTGTTGTAGAAACTACTAAAACTTTAAGTGCAAGGAGATATATCTATATGGTCCATCACAATCACATTCCACTCACGAATTGACTTGAGGCAAACAAGCCATTCCCTCACTAGTAGAATAGTACTACTTCAGCTGTTGAGGGCCGGGTAGAAATTAGAATCACACACCATGGTTTAAAAAAACGACCCGGAAATAAAATTGTTCTGCCCACCAGTTTCTCTGGGTTGATCGTTCGATTGTTTGGTTTAAACGGAAGGCCTGTTCTGATAATAAAAATTAAAAAAAATAAAAAACAGCTAAAATCATTGAATAAGTCGATAGTTTGATTGTCCGGGTCAATGAATTATTAACTGATTTAACAGTTTTTTGCCAGAAATTAGATTTGGGGTAAAATAGAACCGATTGCCCGAACGGTTCTCACTAACTAGGCAATTGCCAGATATCTTCCAAAGAGCATCTCTTTCCCTTTCATTCAGAGCTTCTTGTATATCACTGCCCCTCCGCAATTTTGCATATATGGCCTACTGAAACAACGTAATGCAAATGGGTATTTGAATAAGATTAACTAGCGGAGGGCCCCTGCTTCACAGGAGCTGGAATGGAACCGTCGACTCGTTGACCCGGTCTCTGGCCAAAAACCGTTGAATCAGTCAACGACCCATTGACTTAAGCGGTCGAACTATTGACCCGTTAACCCATAAAATGGTTTTTGGCCATTTTTTATTTTTTTTTTAATTAAGAACCATCCAGGCAACCGATTCCATTTTATCCTAATCTCGGTCCCTGACCAAAAATCGTTGAATCGGTCAACAACCCATTGACCCGGGTGGTTGAACCATTGACCCGTCTAATGGTTTTTTTTGTCATTTTTTTTTATTTTTTTTTTTAATTTTTGTTGTCAAAATAGGCCATCCATTCAAACCGAACAGTCGAACCGTCGATCCAAGAACCGATGGCCAAAACGATTCTGTTTTCAGGTCATATGAGTCACACGCTCGAATGACATAACATGTATGGTACTGCTTAATAGACCTCACACACTCAATTTTTTGCCTGTAATTTTTGTTGTCAAAACGGGTTGTCCGTTTTTTATTTTTTTTTTAATTGGGAACTGTCTAGGAAACTAGTTCCGTTTTACCCCAATCCTGGTCCCTGGCCAAAAACCATTGAATCGGTCAATGACCCATTGAGGAAAGTGGTTGAACCATCAACCCGTTGATCCGTTCAATGGTTTTGGGCCGTTTTTAATTTTTTTTAATTTTTGTTGTCAGAACGGGTTGTCCGTTCGAATCGGACGGTAGAACTGTCGACCTAAAAACCGGTGGCCAGAATGGTTCCATTTTCATATCGTATGAGTCACACGCTCGAATGACATAACATCATGGTTTTTAAAACTAACCCAGACGGTCGAACTGTCCATTCGAACCGGACGGTCGAACCGTCAACCTGAAAACCAATGGCTAGAATGGTTCCATTTTCGGGTCGTATGAGTCACATGCTCAAATGACATAACACGTACGGTACTGCTTAATGGACCTCACACACTCAATTTTTTTCCTATAATTTTTGTTATCAGAATGGGTCATTCGTTTTTTTTATTATTTTTTAATTGAGAACCGTCCAGGCAACCAGTTCATCCTGGTCCCTGGCAAAAAACCATCGAATCGGTCAACGATCCATTGGCCTGAGTGATTGAACCGTCAACCCGTTGACCCATTCAATGGTTTTTTGCCGTTTTTTATTTTTTTAACTTTTGTTGTTAGAACGAGTCATCCGTTTTTACTATCAACCCGAAAACCAGTGGCCAGAACGGTTCCAATTTTCGGGTCGTATGAGTCACACGCTCGAATGACATAACATCATGGTTTTTAAAACCGACTCGGAGACCGAACTGATCAGGGGTCCAATTACCAAGTCGAATGGTCCAACCATTCAAACCAAACAATCGACCCATTCTGACAAAAAAATAAAATAAAATAAATAAAAATTTTAAAAATGGTCAAAACGGTTTGAACAGTTTGATATTTAGTTATTAACAATATTTATAATAACTATTATATATTTATATAATTATCGAACGGTTGGACCGTTCTGACAAAAAAAAATAAAAAGATCTAAAAAAATTATAAAAAATAAAAAATGGTTAAAACCGTTCAAACGGTTCGATATCTAGTTATTAACAACATGGTTTTCAAAACTGGACTAAACCAGACAGTCGGACCAAAAAACCGGGAACTGTTTAGGTGACTGGTTCTGTTTTCCCCAAAAACCGGATTTCCCCCCAAAACCATTGATTTTGGTTAGCGAACTGCTGAACCGGGCAGTTAACTTTTCGAACCATTCGGACGGTTTTGACCATTTTTTATTTTTGTGAATTTTTTTTGAATTTTTTTGTCAAAATGGGCCAAGCGTTCGGTTCGAATGGTCAGACCGTTCGAATAAAAAACCAGACCCTGACTAATTCGATCACCGGGTCAGTTTTAAAAACCATGTTAACAATATTTATAATAACTATTATATATTTATATAATTAGATAATTTTATATATATATATATATATATATCTAATTATCTAACAATATTTATATAATTAATTGGAAATGAATTGCTCTCACATGAGAATTTATTCGCACGAATAAATTCCTTTTCCTGTACGGAGAGAACACCCCAATCCTATATATATATATATATAGACTTTCTCACACAAAAGTCTATACACGTACAAATTGAGGGCAAGGAAGAATGAATATTGAATTGTCAAGGCTAGAAATTCAACCACTTATTTCATGGCTGATTTCTCAATACACCAAACATAACAGCTTCCTTGTTGCTAATATCATACTCACTTCCATGCAGGACGAAAAAACATACCTGAAGATCATTATAATGTAGGGGTGCAAGTTGGCAAGTTGAGCCGAGTTTATGGTCAACCTAACCCTAGAAATTGTAATAAAGATATTCAACGATATATTATTAGGCTAGATAATCTATTTCCAGTTAAAAGATAGTTAATTTTTAAGTTAACTAATCAAATAATTTACATTTTAGAATAAATATTTTGTAATTCAGTCAACAAATAAAATCGGTGTTTCACAAATCAACAGTTTAACTGTCCAAGTTGGACAAGTCAAACCGTGATGTCATCTATTTATATATCTAGAATATAAGGTCTATTTGTTTTTAATTAATTTTTTATAAATATAAGAGTCAAAAATTTAAATTTGAGGCCAACAATTCAGTTTTTCTTTTTTTTTTTGTATAATAGGCCTACAAAGATTGAGAAAAGTTATTGAAAAAAAAGGGATCATCCCTAATCAAACAACCAAGCACAAAGTTAAGTCCTCCCTAAGTTTACATTTTATATTGTAACATGTGACCCAATGATTGGGTCAATAAAAGGGTCAATGGTTCAACTGCCCATGTTGAATGAGTGTGGGTTTTAGGAAACCCAGAATTAGAAATAGCATCAAGTGATGGTTTGAATGGTTTAATTATTTGAGCCAACAATAGGTTGAAAACATTGAACAAAACATTATAAAAATTAAAATCCATTTATATTCCATTTGAAAATAATAAAAGTTATTAACCATAGTAAAAATAATTTAGTAAGTTACTTAAATAAAACAAAATTATTAATTATTAATTATTAATTATTGTTATTGATAAAAATATTTTTATTAATATAATAAAATTATTTAATTAATAAAAAGAATAATATGATTAAAAACCAATGTCAATTTAAAATTAATATAAAACTAAACAGAACTATCTAATAATTATTATTTTTATAATTAAATTTTACTAATTTAAATCCAACTTAAGTTCCACCGAAAAACAAAAACTTAATGTAGTTAATTAAATTTGATAAGGATTAATAAAAACACAAATTAATAAAAAATATTACTTTTTAATATAATTTAAAATAAATTTAAATTTCATTTAAAAATAGAGAAATTATAAAAACCTCCTTGGGTTTTCTAACAATTCTATAAAACTCTCCTGTGTTTTGACCTTAACAAAAACCTCCCTTATTATTTTGAAAAAAAAAAGGTGTAAGTATATTCCTTTCATTAAGATTCTAAATAAAAAATGGTAATATAATGCATTAATTTTTTAAATACCAAATTTACCCTTAACCAACTTCATTCACATGTAAATTTACTAAAAAGATTTCCTTCCTTTTATTTAAGCCTTTTTACCTTACTTTGTCCAAGAAGAGTAGGGAGAATTACTGTTTGAAAGTTGTCTAGCAAAATAAATTAGTGAAAGGTAAAGTTGAAACTTTAAATTGTGTATGGTAATGTCTTAATAATGATAAGGGTATTTTGGCAACTACAATGTCTTCATTACTGAAAATCCAAGGGAAATGAGGTATTTTCATTTTTTTAGAATTATAGGGTAGGCCTTTGTTAGGGTCAAAAACACAAAGGTGGTTTATAGAATTGTTATAAGAGGAGGTTTATTATAATTTTACCTAGAAATAATATGAAAAAGATAATAAACCAACATGGTTTTGAAAATTGGACTGGACCAGACGGTCGAACCGATTAGGTAACCAGTTCTATTTCATCCTAAAACTGCTCCTAAGCCAAAAATTGAGTGATTGAACCATTGACCCATCGACCCGAACAACAGTTTTTGGTCTTTTTTATTTTAATTTTTATTTTTTAAACCTGAACCAAACAGTCGAACCATTTGACTCGGGAACTAGTGGCCAAAATGGTTCCATGTCTGGTCTAGTTTCTTAAACGTTGTAAACCAATAAAAATTAACATTAAGATACAGAATAATACAAATTTATCTAAAGCATAGGAAATTGATCAGTCTCACTAAAGCACAACTTAGATTGTGATTGGATAAACTAGACATAACCCCAAAAATAATACTTGAAATGGAAGATGGACACTACTTAATTGAAAATGTCATAAAACTCCGTCCTCAACTTTGCTTATAAATAAAGCCCATACATCACACAAGTCCTCCTTACTAGTAAGACTTAAATAAGAGAACAGATCAACAAATTATGGCCTTACTTGCTAATTAATGTTGTAGCTTGTTGGTTGCAAGCTTGCGGCTTGCTAACTTTTCTCAACGTTAACTTAGGCTATGTTTGGTTTGAAGGAAAATGTAGGGAAAGGAAGGAAAAGGTAGGGAGACTTTTACAAATCTTGTATTGGTTACTCTGTCTTTTCCTTCCTTTGCCTACCATTTCAATCAAACCAAACATAGCCTTAGAGTCTAAATAGCAGAGTCTTATAGAACAAAAAATTATCTCAGAGTTTACTAGTTACCCAGAGTGTTAGAGGGTCTAACAATAAATTGCAAATGTAAAATAAATTAAAACAGATAACTAAACCCGAAAAACTTATGAGCTGGCTAATTTGAGCGAGGGTTTTAATGTTTCCCACATATATTGAAAAGTGAAATAGGAATTAGGATAAATTAAAAGTAGTCGTATTAATTACATTAATAAAACTGCATACTTTAATGAAAACCATTAGATTGGAATATAAAGAGCAAAGCAAGTTGTACCCCTATTATAAAAATAATGTAAATGTGAGCAAAGCAAGTGTAAACCGAAGTAGGCAAGTACAGTAGTGGGAGGCAAAAAAAATGTTGCATATTCACAAATATTGAATAGAAAATTAGGAACTGTTTGGTTTCATAGATATAAGAAAGAAACACAAACTTAAATCGCTTATATTAATTACTCTCATCTTTCTGTTCATACTCCTTCAAACCAAACATAAGAAAAACAAAAAAGTATCATTTCTTTCATCACCATACTAGTTATACTTTGGTCAAATGTGAGAAGAGAGATATCCCAACCGGGCAGTACCTTTTAATTCTCAGTTTGGTACTTCAATTCAATCAATGGATTATTGGTTCTCCCAATACAATGTCAAGATTTTGAAGAGCTTCCTCGGTGACATTTGCAATTCTACCAAGATAAAATTTGGCTCAAAGGATTGATGCAAGTCTACTTGATTATCTAATACTTATTCAAGGATCTCACTTAACAGCTTAAGCTTTTAGATCGAATAGTTGTCTGAGACATCTCAATTACTGTAACGACCTTCATATGATTTAGGCACCGCACCAATCTCCCAACAGGTCAACTTAATCGTCTCATGTGCTAGTAGGCAACAAATCAATATAATGAATGATGAATTGATATTATTATGAATTTCAATGTCAATGGTTATAGGGTAAATCGCACAAACGTCAAAACACAAAGCTCTTATAAGGTTCCACGCCACTATTTCAATATATGGGGCCATGAATTTATTACTGGCGTGGAACCTCATTATTAGTTCCACAGCCTGATGAAACAGCCATCGAGGTAATCCCTCCCAATTCATACATGACTGCTTTGATTGAGCTATCATTAAAGATGTATCCAAATGCTTTTTACTAAACTTTTTATTTTCTATTTTATCTTTTTAAATATTTATTATTTAATTATAATATCATGAGTTGATTCGAAAGTTGGAGCATTTACCCACCATCTAGATAGGAAAGGAACTTTGTTTTTAAATTATATATTCCATTACATTATAAAAAAATAATTATTATTTATTAAACTTAATTTTTTTGTTTGATATAATTAATATATGATATTAGAGACATGTCCAAATTTCCTATAATTTTTTATATTTTTGTGATTCTTAGTATTTTTTTATTTTAAAAATTTTATTATTTAATTATCACATCATGAGTGATTCATTTGATCCAAACTACTAACTCACCACCCAAATAGAAAAATGATTTTATTTCTAAATTGATTCTAAATTTTGTAATCTATTTCCATCATTAATAAAAAGGGTAAATTTCTTAAACTATTCTTACTGTTTGAAAATTGACTAATGCTACCCCTACTGTTTCTGACAATTGACTAATACTTCCCTTACCATTAACACTCCTTAATTTCTCGTTAACAAAAAGATAAAAGGATTATTTTACCCTTTAGATCTATTTCTCTCTCAACCCTTATTTCTCTCTCTCTTTTTTCTCCATCAGCCTCTCCCTCTTTCTCCCATCGTTGTTGGGTTCACGGACAGAGTAACAAAACACATAGGAAATCCGTCGTTGCTTTGCTATGTGTTTTGGACGGACCAAGCGATAGAGAGCAACGGCTGATCTGACGACTTTCAAAGAGCTTCAACAAGACAAATAGGGGAGATCCGCCACTGCTCTCCGTTGCTTGGTCCGGCCAAAACACACAGGTAATAAAAAGGAGAAGGGGAGATCCGCCACTGTTGCCGGAAGAAGAAGAAGAGAGGGCATTTCTCATGTATTGTGGTTGTAGTTAACCCGTTGTCTGAGCTTTTGTTTTTTTTTTTTTTTTTTTTATCTTGATTGGAGCATCAATTTAGGTAAACAAAACGCTCTCCTTAGATCTTCTTAATCTTGCGAACACTCCGAGACGTTCAAAACCCATAACATTTTTTAATAGTAACCGAAGATGTTAGGATTAGGTCTTCCGTTAAATCCTGTCAACGTATTCAATCGATGATATATGGTGTTAGACTAATGTGAGATGAGTCAGTCACCTTTCTCGTTGAAGACAGAATCTAGTTATAAGGTTGACCCAAAAGCTTTGAAGCGATGGTGTTGTTGCTTTTTGTATCATTAGGTTCGATCTTGAGTAAGGTCAGGTCATGGAGGAGTGTTACCCATTGGATTGTCTCATGCAAGATGAAGAGTTCGAAATTGCTTTCAATTCCTTTCCTGATTCTGTGTCCCAGCACCAAAACCGCTCGAGTATCCACGGCTGTATCTTCTTTTTTCTGTTCGGATGCCAGTGCTGATACATTGATGCATATGCTGGTGCTGGTGCCGGAGAAAACCAACTTTGAGCCCCCTCTCTCTCCCTCTCGAGATGATATCAGAATCGTCTCTCCAAAACAAAAAGGGTATTTTCGAACATAAAAGGCTAATTTGGGTATTTTGAAGTTATAACAATCATCTGATGGCACATGTGAGTAGTTTATGATGGAATGTTAACGGTAAGGGAAGTATTAATTAATTGTCAAAAATAATAAGAGTAGCGCTAGTCAATTTTTAAACAGTAAGGGTACACTTAGTCAATTAGCTAAACCATAAGAGTAGTTTAAGAAATTTACCTTAATAAAAATTACCTCTTATTTGTAATACTTATTTTCAATTAATATAATGAACATATATGTACCCGATTTTTAATTTTTTATAAATGTATACCATTGATATGTGCCCAAATATTTTTATAATTTTCTACATTTTTTGTGATTCTTTGTACTTTTTATATGACTAT
Source organism: Nelumbo nucifera (assembly GCF_055504915.1). Classification (NCBI taxonomy): domain Eukaryota; kingdom Viridiplantae; phylum Streptophyta; class Magnoliopsida; order Proteales; family Nelumbonaceae; genus Nelumbo; species Nelumbo nucifera. The sequence goes on along the minus strand of NC_142656.1, from coordinate 22,568,155 downwards.
AACATCATTTCATTTCTAGGTTGACAAGGGTGGAGCTATGAGTGGCAGTACATGCATTTGTAAAACGCTTTTAGTGTCAATGCTTAGAGGCAAGATTATGTGTCTCGATATCTCATTTTTGAAGAAACTTATTAAATGTGCCTCTAATTATAAGTCACGTGCCTTTATAACATTTAGATGTTAGTCATTTAGAAGCAATAACTTAAATGCCTCTTATTCTTTCTAAAGGCGTTTTTTTTCTATTTTTAGACACTTTTTGTTCCCTCTATAGGTGATTTTTCTATTAGTGCAACAAGCTAACAAGGAGGGGGAGAAAGTGGAGATTAAGACTTTGGTGGACAAGAAGGTTAGAATTGGCAAGAGCTTAATTAGGACGCCACTTCTTAGGTCAAAACTGAAGAGTCTAACAAAAACAGGACTCTTCCCCTTTTTCCACTTTTTCCTGATTTTGACGAGAAACCCTAGACCAACTACAAGGCAAACAGATCCACCAAAAAATCCAAAAACAATTCCTTGTGAAGGAAAAGAAGAAGAAGAACAAGATGATTTCAGCAGTAGAGAAGAAAAGAGGAGAAGAAAAGAGTAGGAAGTCAACCAGGATTCTTAGATTAAACCTATCCCCAACACCTCATTATAATTTATACTTAACTTAAAGGATGAGATATTACAAGAATGCCCTTAGTAGGGCAACTACTAAAGTAGCTAAACAGTCACAACATAAAAACATAAACTAATGGGCCTAAAGCCCAACAACTTCCTAACTAAATAACTTAAAATAAGAATAAAAATAACTAGGCATTGGTGCTCGTGGGAAATTAGGGTATATCACTGGTGAAGAAATGAAACCCGATACTAGCAACTCCCGGTGGGTACAGAAGAATTATATGATGATGACTTGGTTGTGTAACTCCATGTTGTTCCATATAAGTAAAAATTTTTTATGGGCAAATACAGCTAAGGAAATATGGGATGGGGTTGTAGAAATCTATTCATAGAAGGAGAATGTTGCTAGGGCTTATCAGTTGAAAAATCAGATTATTTCTATAAGGCAGGAAATATGGTCCATAAAAAATTTTTATGGACCTATTGCACCCTATTTTTCAGCCCTTAAAACCCTGTGGCAGGAGATTGACCATTTAGAGACATTTTCTTGAGAAACCACTAACGATGCAACTACCTATCAGAAACATCTAGAAAAGTATAGGGTGTTTGAATTTCTTGCTGGCCTTAATCCTAAAGATGATATTGCAAGACAACATCTTCTTTCCAGGGATAGTGTTACATTCTCCTTGGCATATGCCTTTGTGTCAGGGGAGGATAGCAGGAGAGATGGGATTATGAAAAATCCTGTTTTTGATCAGTCTGCCATGGTGAGTACTGTGAAACCTAAACAAAGTGGAGATCGGGGTGACAGTGAAATCAAGAAGGAAGATAAAAGAGATTTGATCTATGACTATTGTAAGAAGCTTAAACATACAAGAGATACTTGTTGAAATGCTTACATTGCAGTTACTGGTGACATTCCGACCATTCCTACTACAACTGCTCTGGAGTTTGTTGCAGCTACTGCAGTAAGGGCCGAACTTGAGAGGTATGGGTAACTTCTGAACCAGCGAAATATAGCCAGTTCCAGTTCAGCAGCAAGCGGACAACAAGGTACAAGTGGGTACTGGTGGAATCCACTCTACTTCCTTTACTCACACAAGTAGTTCACATGTCACTGCAAATTATGTTTGTATTTCAGGTAAGGAAGGACCTCATTGGATTATACATTCTGAAGCCTCAGAGCACATGACCCATAACTCTACTATTTTTTCCTCCTACCGGTTCTATTCTGACAGAGATAGGGGTCTATTTCGCTTCCCTCTATCCTTCATGTTCCCAAATTGAACACTAATTTGTTATCTATTAGTAGTTTGATTAAGAACCTGAATTGCTCAGTATTTTTTTCTCCTGGTCATTGTATTTTGTAGGATCTGGATTCAAAAAGGACGATTGGGAGTGGTCATGAAATGAATGACATTTACCTCCTGGATGTGCTTCCTCCTCATCAGAGTCATCATGTCAACAGGGATAGTGAGTGAGGGTATGTGGGTCAAATTATGCTTTGGCATAATCGTTTAGGCCATTTACCTTTTTTCTTCTTTGAGTCTTTTGTTTCCAAAACTTTTTGAGTCTGTTAGTTTGTCAAGTCTGGAGTGTGAAGGTTGTCAACTTGGAAAGCATTGTAGACATTCATTTAAACCTAGTAATAAAAGGTGTTATTCTTCTTTTGATGTTATTCATTCTGATGTGTGGGGACCTTACCATGTTTCTTATATGGGAGGCTATCGACATTTTCTCTTATTTGTGGATGATCACGATACTCTTAGATTTACCTGATGAAATCCCGCGATGAAGTACCATCCTTGGTGAGGCAATTTCATCAGATGATAGTAACACGGTTTGGAATAAGAATAAAGGTGTTCAAATCAGACAATGCCAGGGAATATTTTGAAAAACACATTGCCTCATATCTGTTAGAATATGGTGTTGTCCATCAGAGCAGTTGTCCCTACAGTCCATAGCAGAATGGTGTTGCAGAAAGGAAGAGCAGATACATTGTTGAAATTGCAAGAAGCATGATGATCACATCTACAGTTCTAGTTCGGTTTTGGGGTGATGCCGTTCTCACAGTAGTATATCTGATTAACAAGGTGCCCTCCCATATACTTGGATTTAGCACCCCATTCAATCTCCTTTTTCTTGAGGGGGAGATGGTTCATATTCCTCTCAGGGTGTTTGGGTGTGTCTGCTTTGCACATATCCTTGGTCCTCTCAGGGTGTTTCAGTCTCCTTTCCAGAAAATCAAAAAGGGTACTACTGTTATGATCCGGTCTTTGGGAGCCGGTATGTTACAATGGATGTCACATTTTTGAATCCACATACTTCTTCTCAAACAATCCTTCTCAGGGGGAGTGTTTTGGGGAAGTGAGTCAGCAGTATATTCCTCTCCTAGTTTCAGTCCCTGTGTCTACTCCTGTGCTTGACCCACCTGTGTCACCTACCTTACCACCTCCTTTGCGTCCTGCTTCTCAGCATTACTCATGACAAAGACTTCACAGGGAGGTTGACTCCACTACAACAGAACTCACATCACTTCCTGTTGGTTCTTTGGAGACTCCAGATTCAGCTGACATAGATTCAGGTATTGCTCTCGATCCCGCTATTGTTTTAGTTCCCATTGATTCTACTAACCCTATTACAGATAACCTCGATCTTCCTATTGCTCTTAGAAAAAGGAAGATAATGTGCACTGCTCATTGTATTTCACAGTACTTATCCTACAGTAGGCTTTCTCCTTTCTACCATGCTTTTCTTTCCTCTCTTGATTTTGTGTCTATACCCAAGGGTGTTAGTGAGGCTCTCTCCAAACCTAAGTGGAATACAGCTATGCAGGAAGAGATGGAAACTTTGATTAAGAATAGGACATGGGACATTGTGGATCTACCAGAGGGCAAGGAGACAGTTGGATGCAGATGGGTTTACACTGTAAAATATAAGGCAGATGGAAGTATAGAAAGGTACAAGGCAAGACTTGTTGCAAAAGGATACACACAGACATATGGCATTGATTACTTAGAGACTTTTGCACCAGTTGCAAAGATGACATTTGTTCGGATACTTCTTTCTCTTGCTGCCACATACTCTTGGCCCTTGTTTCAACTTGATGTGAAGAATGTTTTTCTAAATGGGGATCTGCAAGGGGAAGTGTATATGGATCTTCCTGTTGGCTTCTATAGTGATGCTGAAAAGGAAAAGCTATGCAGGCTTAAGAAGTCACTTTATAGCTTAAAACAATCTCCCAGAGCATGGTTTGATAGATTCAAAAAGGCCTTGATTGCTTTTGGCTACACTCAGGCTCAATCCGATCATACCTTGTTTGGGAAGCGAAGGGGATCTTCAGTGTCAATCCTAATTGTTTATGTGGATGATATTGTTGTCACGGGGAATGACCTAAGTGAGATTGATTGTCTGAAAAGGAATCTACATAAAGAATTTGAAATTAAGGATCTTGGAGAACTGAGATACTTCTTAGGCATTGAAGTTGCAAGATCAAAACATGAAATTTTTATCTCTCAAAGGAAGTATGTCTTGGATCTTCTTCAAGAAACAGGGAAGCTTGGAACGAAAGCAATAAGTACCCCTATTGATCAGAACCATAAAATCAATGCATTAGAAGGTGAGCCAGTAAAGGACATTGGGAGATATCAGAGACTTGGGGGTCGGCTGCTATACTTGTGTATGATAAGACTAGACATTTCCTATGCAATAAGTGTGGTAAGTCAATACATGCATGCTCCACGAGTCCAGCATTGGGAGGTAGTTGACAAGATTCTTGCTTATCTAAATGGACACCCGGGCAAAGGCATATTGTTTACTGATCATGAACAGTTGAAACTAGAGGCTTACACAGATGCAGATTGGGTAGGGTGCCTTGATGACAGGAGATCAACTTCAGGAGTGTGCACCCTTATTGGGGTTGGGGTTAACCTTGTCTCGTGGAAGAGTAAAAACAAACAGTGGTGGCAAGATCAAGTGCTGAAGCTGAATACAGGGCCATGGCACATGGAGTTTCAAAATTTCTCTGGATCTGTTCCCTATTAGAAGAAATTGGTGTACAGGCAGAAGAACCTACGATGTACTGTGATAACCAGGCAGCAATTAACATTGCCCATAACCCAATCCAGCATGACCGAACTAAGCACATTGAAGTGGATAGACATTTTATCCGAGAAAGAGTGACTTCTGGAGAAGTTTGTCTTCCATACATTGCTTCTGATTTGCAGCTTGCTGATGTTATCACAAAAAGTGTTGCAAAGAACAACCTGGAGCATGATCTATGCAAGTTGAGAATGTGTGGCATTTACTCCCAACTTGAGGGGGAGTGTTGAGTTGGGCCTAGTTGTTTTTATTCTTATTTTTAGTTATTTAGTTAGGAAATTGTTGGGCTTTAGGCCCATTAGCTTATGTTTTTAAGTTGTGACTGTTCAGCAACTTTAGTAGCTGCCCTACTAAGGGCATTATTGTAATATCTCATCCTTTAAGTTAAGTATAAATTATAATGAGGGGTTGGCGGCTAGGGTTAATCTATGAATCCTGTTTGACTTCCTACTCTTTTCTTCTCCTCTTTTCTTCTCTATTGCTGAAATCTTCATCTTCTTCTTCTTTCCCTTCACAAGGAATTCAACTAAATCTGCAATCAATTATTTCTATTAAGGTTATCATATTCTCAAACTGTATTCCAAGATAACCAGATAAGAGATTAAAATGGCAGAAAAATGGGGGCAAGGAAAATGCAGAAAACACAGAAAGAAAGGTGGGTGCTTTAAATAAATGGAAGAAACAGCAAAGTGCAATAATCCAACAACCAGAGAGAGATTGTAATTATTTAGTTCATAGTTGTTTAATTTTATAATGAGAAAAATCAGAGACATAGGGTGGGTGGTAGTCTAGTTGGTACTTGGTAGGTGGATCTGAAGGTGGGTTTGACCTTTGAATTGAAAGTTTGTTTTTTTTGATAGATAACAAGAAGATTTTATTAAAAAAGAAAAGTTGAATACAAACTAGAGGCAGGTGATAAGATAACACCTCTTGGCCCACCAACTACTTTGTCTAACCGCCTACAACAAAGAAGAAACCAAGAAAGAGAAACATGAGAAAGCACAAAGACAGCAAGCACTACACCAGCCAATCAGATCCTAAGTGCAGATCAATCTTCCACCTCATCAAACTTTTTTCGACCCCCTTCCTCATCCCAAAGTTCTTCCCCTAACTCTTCTGGAACCTTTCTCATGCTTTTTAGCTTCTTCTTTTTCTCCATAGTTTCAAAAGCTCTTCTAGCAAACTCCTCCCCTCCTAAAAAGAGCAAACCCAAAGACTTGCTGGTTTCCACCTCTCTATCAACTAGAGTCTTCAAGTCCACTCCTTTTAGCTCTGTTGCCTTATCCCCCACCATTACTTGACTCACTTTAGTACAAACCTCTTTCGAGATAACATCGGATCGATTTGTTTTTTCTAAACCGTTATGCCCTTTCGATTCCGTCCTTTGGGACTCCACCATAGGGGAAACCTTTCCAGACCCTTCAGAAGAGAGAGATGACTTGAGACACGAGTTCTCAAGACTCGGGGAGTTATTTTTAATCCCTTTTCTTCTGTAAATTCTTTTATACTTATTGGTCGGTCCGGCTCCCAACAAACCATCTTTCAGTCTTGAAAATACCTTCGTAACATGAAACATGTTAAGCTTGTTTGAACCTCTGGTATTCTTAGGAATTTTCGAAACCTCACCACTTCTAGCCAACCTCTTCTCCTTATCCCTATGATCCAAATCCAATCCCAGTTTTCCAATAACCACTTCAGAAACCTCATAATCGACACCATTCCTAAATAACTTATCTTGGAGGTTCGAAGCAATCCACTTCTCTCCCTCAATTTCTAAAGAGCCACTTCCTACTGCAATGGTGGCTCCTTCCTCCCCTTTCTTGATTTCGGTGGTTGAAGTAGAAAAGTTTGGATGACCTGTTTTGATATGAAAACTGTAAAAGAAAGAAGGAAAGAGAAGAGAAGGTTTTTGCAGAGAAAGAAAGAGAAGAGAGATAAAAGAGAATGGGAGAAGCCAAAATTAGGTATGGCCGCCCCCTTTCACTAGATTATATACTCACAAATAAAAAAGAGTACAAAGACAAGTATGCTTACTCTCTTATCAAGTTGTAGGAGTCTCTTTAATCACCTTAATGGTTCCTCAATTACTTTTACTCCGAGATCTGGTAACGATGTAGCTCACCACATAGCCAAATTTGCTCTTACTTGTCTCTCTACTCAAACCTGGTCGTCTGCTCCTGAGTTTATTTCTTATGTATTGATCAAGGATGTAACTGAGATTGAAAGTTGAATGAAGTTGACTAAGGGCTTTCAAAAAAAAAAAAAATCACATGTTAATCGTAGTTCACTAATAGAATAACAGTTCTGAAAAAAGCAATGCCAAATTATGACCAGGCTTAAGCTTTTCCTATGTAAACTTTCCTGTTTATCTATTCAAGTTCCCACTTCATTTCATTAGGTCACTCTTCTGTATGGTAGAGTCTTCCTCATGCAGGATCATCAAATGTTCTTTCTGGTGTAACATCTTGGTGACGACAGATTAATGCATCAAAAATTCCAGGAATTAATTCATCATCGGGGGATTTACTAAAGAAAATTTTCCAAGTGCATGGAAAATTGGAAATCTCAAACTCTAAAATGTGTTTAAGATGAAAGCAAAGAGAACAAAACAGTGTTGTTTTGGTTATTAAAATGCTTGTCAACAGCGGTCTAATTTGAAGTATTACACTTGTTGGAAGTAGAATCTCCTGCGAGGACTAACTCATTCCAGGGTGACCCAATTAGCTCCATATAAAAATAGAAGTAGGCAACTCTTTCTAGTATGAGAGTAGGGACAAACAGAAGAGTCTAGGTTACATGGATGGTAGGCTTTAAATCCAGGCTTATCTTGTTGGGGTAGGTTAGAATCTGATACGAGGAACTAAGTTGGGTAGCTTTATCTGTCTCTAGATTGGTTCATAAAATGAATACAAAGGTAGAGTAGTTAAGAACATGCTTCCCTATGACATTCTAACAAAAAAAAGAAACTATCCTTTTTCATACCCCTTTCAGTTGTCATTGTTTTGATCAATCACATGAAATGTTCTAGGCAACAGGAATGGATTAAAATTTGTTGTGAATATTTTGACATATCTACTTTCAGCTAGATCTTACAAATGCTGAAAATATAATCACATCAATTTTTTTTTTGGTAATAGTTGATATAGAGATTACATTTAGATGAAGCTTTTAAATGGCAATTATTAAATTTTCGCTGATTACATGTCACAATAACGAGGAAAAAATACACATTAAGGAAAACTTTTTTAAACAATCTTGGCAGCTTTTGATAAATAGGTGAAAAGCAGTATCTTTTTTCTTTTATATCAGGTAATAACTATGAAGCTTTAATTTTAAGGACTTGATTTCCAACTTTTATGGTAGTTAGCATACCAGCCACCTCTTGTCACAGCATCTTTGTCAAAGGAAAGCCCCCAGTCTTGTCTGTACCCTTCCCATGTACGATTGAATTATCTTTAAACCAACCCACAAAATCATGAAAGTAATTCAAATAGTGATGTAAGATTTAGTCAATAAATCCAGACTCCATAAATTTTGAAAATGATGTTTACATGTGCATGTGTTTCAATAAATCCAGACTCAATTTGAGCCAGGTTGGATCAGGTTGAGGTCAACCCAAGCCCAGACTAAGGCAATGGAACCTTATCTCAATCCAAGCCCAACCTGACCCAAGTAACCCCAATTCTCGTTATCAGGTTGGGTTGGGTTAGCCTGATAGATGTGTGAAAAAAACACTCAATACTATTTTTTCCTGAAATGACTTTAAGTCTCATAAAACTATAATTATGTTTCAATAATGCTTCAAGATATAAATAGAGCATAATAATTTATACGTTATACATATATATATATATATATATTAATAAAATATAACACATTATATAAGGAGTCAGGTGCCTGAGGCCTCAACCCTACCCAACTCATCCTAAATTGGGTCGGATTGAACTTTATATTCATCAACTTGATTTCAAAACACCCCACCCGGGCCACCCCAATGGAGCCCAAATTAGAGCTCAGCTAGTTGGGTTTCAGTTTGACCCAAACCAAATTTGCACCCTACATGCTTTGAATAAGACTTGAATCCTAAGACATGTTTTGAATGATCATCCGATATGACAAAAAGTGAATTTCACCTGGTTTCTGGGTTAAATAACGATTGGTGAATAAAGCGCAATGGGAAAACAAATTATTGTTGGGATGGTTGTATCCCACCAAGAGGTTTCTGTTTGGCCAAATTAGGTGTCTCCTTGTTATATATCAAATGATGGATCAGTCTCTTAATCTTTTTTTCTCTTTCAAGTTGGCAATACAAACTGGCAACCTTATATTCCACAGACATCTCACATTTAACGAAAGGAAATGCTACACAACCATCAAAGGGTTCCAAAGGAAAAATAAATGGTTCTCAAATGCTTCAGGACCCAAAAACAAAAAATAAAAATAAAAATAAAAAAGAGAACCTTAGTATAAGAAACTGCATTGGAGATTTCAGACACCTATACAGTTTGGCATCCTTTTCTTTTTCATTTTGGCGTTATACAGTTTGAAAGAGGTCACTGGTTGGTGCAATGGTGAAATCTCAGGCCGGCAAGAATGCAGATTCACTTCTAAGAGCAAAAAATTGCCAAGGTCAGGCCCATATCCAGTCCAGCCCTGCCAAGATCCTGGATATGGGATTGACATTGGGTTTTGGCATCTTTTCAAAACAGTAACCTACTTATTGCACAAAAAGTGAAGTATCACCAAACATTTCTCATTTAGCCTCTGAATTTTTAGTTGATTCATAGTAGTAAAGGTCCTTTTCCCATCTATTTTCAGTTGGATTCAACACCTAGAGCTTCTTGTATCCTACCATAAGGATAATATAATGATATTCCCTCCTTTTTTTTTTTATCAATAACAACAGATTTCATTAAATAGTAGTAAACTTTCATAGAAGAGGAGCTAAGGTATCTTAACTCCCCAAAAGTTGGGAATGCACCCAAACTGATAGAAACAACAATTACAATTGAGCCTAGAACCCAGAAACCCTATTAACCCCTTGCCTAGCTAATCCATCAGCAAAGGAATTTGCATCTCTTTACCCAAGTACACTGAACTTCCATATTTTTATCAGCCATTTGGACTTTCTCTTTTCATTACTGTAGCTCTACATCTTAGAAGTGTCTTCTTTTAGCAAGTCCACTACAATCACAGAATCTCCCTCTATAATCAATTTCTTGACATTTAGATCTTTAGCCCTTTGCACCCCTTCCAAAACTGCTAACACTTCAGCCCTCAAAGAGCCCCACTCCAATTAGGCTAGAGAACAACCTTTCTCATCTCTTAACACCCCTCAATACCCGAAGGCCCTGAATTCCCCATGCTATTGCCATCAAAATTCAGTTTGATAAAACCAGGAGGTGGAGGGTTCCATGTGAGATTCAAGGTTTTCTTAATTGACACTGACCTAGCAATTTCTTTCCATTTTCTTAACATATCATCTGTTGAAAATTTTGTGAATTCATCCATTGTTTTCAGCCAATGTATTACTCTTATATGAATCACTTCTAGCATAGTTTCCAAACATCTCTCCTTTTCTGAAAAGATCCTTGAATTTATTTTTTCCCATATTGTCCAATAAACAGCAATTCTCACACATCTCCACATGATTCTTGATTTTTTTGTTGGGCAATCAAGAGAAGAAGAGGAAAACAAGCTTTGCACATTTGTTGGGAAAATCCACCTACACCCAAACAAAGAAGCAAACCATTCCCAAATATTTTTTGCCAAAACACAAGATATTAGTAAGTGGTAACCAGACTCACCAATGTAGAGATAAACAGCTATTGGGTCTTTTTCTTTGAAGTAAATCATCTGTGTTAATTCTTTCCAGGAAAGCTTCCCAACAAAAACTCCCAACCCTCAGAGGTATAGGTTGACACCACACTTCCTTAACAGGGAATGGCAAGCCAATAGGAATTTCCGGTTGTATTAGGGCTTTAAAGAAGAAGGCACAAGTAAAGGATCCAGAAGGAGACAAAGTCCAAATCCTACTATCTGTTTTTGTACGCTCCAAGAAAACCCCATCAAGAATGGACAAGAGAGTTGAGGTACTATTCAATTCTGTATCCCTAAGTGCTCTTCTTAAAGCCAAGTTCCAACTAAACCCAGAATTTGAATTTGAGGGAACAAGGAATGTAGCGATTGGTTCATTTTTTAAGGTGGACATTACAAAAAGGGCTGGAAATTGGTCTTTCAAAGGAGACTCCCCAACCTAAACATTTATAACGATGAATTTCAAGTATAACGAGTAGATGCAAAACCTTTATCAAAGGAACATGAGGAAGCTGAATGGATGTAGGATAGCAACCAGGATTAGCAACTAGCCATGCATTCCGAATTTCTTCTCTTATAATTTCTGTCAAACCATAAATAGCTTCTTTCTGCATCCAGATAAGCAAAATAGATTAGTTTAATTCATACCTCTTCACAAAAACAAAAGGGGGAACAGAAAAAAAAAAGCAAGAAAATAGTTAAACATATACTAAATTAATACATGTCAAGCATGAAGAGACCAACTATGCATATCAATCAACTCTGCCCAAGATAAATATCTAATGTGCAGATCATGAGAGAATAAGAAATATGAATTACATAGATAGCCTGAGGAAAATATTATTTTCTGCAAAGCCCTTGTAATCTTTTATTATCGATTAAATCACTTTTAACATATCTATTTTTTTAATAAATGGTTGCAAATTATCAAAAAAAAATGGTTGTCTAGAAGATGCAAATACCTATAGGGAAAATGAAGACTTAGTAAACCAAAACTAGGAAAAAATAATCACAGCGGAAACCAAAAAATTCTAGTTGATCTCATTCTCAGAATTCCTTCTATGAACAACTTTTCCAGCTACATTGAACTATCTTGGATTACTATATTGTACAAGTAGTTCAATAGCATATACTTAAATTAAGACAATAATTCCTGAACAATGAAAATATGTATTGAAACTCTGAAAGAAATGAACCAATTATCATTTTCTAACAGAAATCTTGAAATTTTTAAGCAGAATTTGGAATAATTGTTTGTAATTGTGATAAAGAACAGGAGAGAATCCTTAGGAAACAATCTCTTGGAGGTGCAACAGTCCAAGGTTTCCATGAGAAAAGAAAGATATTCTAAACAACAGCCAACCCACCTAATGATTCTCTTCATGCATGCTAACCCATCTCTTGATCTCTGTTTCCCCCTGAAAATTTATATCTTTTTTACTACATTTATCAACAGAATTTGGGGAATGGCTGCACTATAGATCTGCAGATCTGGTTATCTGGTTCAATATCCTATTGTAAGACAGTAAGCATGAGTTTCAAGGAAAAGAGTAAGTCCTCACCAACTAGACAATGAGAACGATGGAAAGAATACTTCACAACATTGCAAACACAGCGAGGCTAATTCGTGAGGCAAGAACATCCCGCGAGGCAAGGCGAAAAAGTACATGCAAGCCACCTCATGAGGCAACATAAGACCAGGTTCGCGAGTCACATCACCAAATCACAATCCGTCCTGCGAGGTGAGGCAAGAAGGTATTCGCGACCTGCCCTGCAAGGCAGCATAGGACCAGATTCATGAGTCCCAGTCACCCCGTCGGCAATCTGTCCTGTGAGGCGAGACAAGAAGGCATTCACGGCCCATCTTGAGAGGCAACAGGCGACCAAGTCCACAAGTCACATCGCCAAATTGTGATATGCCTGGTAATAATCGCCTCGCCAAATGATCAAATCGTGCTCCACAAGGAACCACCTTGTGAAAACACTCCTCACATAAATAAGACGACCTGTCTTGAAGAGTTACACCTACTCCGTAAGTCTCATAAGATGCTGCATGGATCATGAGACAAGACAAGACAAGACAAGCAAAACAGGGAGTACGACGAAGATCACGCTCAGGGTTATCAGACACGTGACCAGTACCCCAGGGAAACCATGACTTGCTGGAGTTCGGCTTCAGTCAGAACGAAGCCCATTCGAGCAACCTTTACTGCCATGCATTGAGAATATCTCCGTACTTGTGTGCTTTATTTCATGGGGAGATATTCTCAATGCAAGATTGTAAAGGCTGGTGTGGGCACAGGTTTGCCCTGATGGAAGCTGATCTTGACTTGCTGTACCTGAGTACCGTAGTGACACGTATCGCTCCCTAAGATCCAAGAACGTGCTCTAACCACTTTGTGATCCCAAAGGACACATGTCTTTAATGGAGAAATAAACGGGATCTGCCCCCTGGTGCTGTAAAGAATATTTTGGAAATCCATCTTCATACAAGGAATACTTGTTCTCTTCCCCAACTATAAATAGAAGGGCTAGTTTCTACATCAGGGACTCCAGTCAGTCAAAAACACAAGAACCATCATCTTTCCCTACTTTCAAGACTCTAAGTCCATCCTTATCTCTGTTGGCTTACAGCTGGATCTGTTTCCTTACACTACACTGATCGAAGAATATTCTAGAATCCTGGTCCCGTGCATGAAACCTTGTTCCCTTGTACGTCTATAAATAGAGGAACCAGTTCCGGCATCATGGTCTCCAAATTCTAGTCCATTTTGAGGTTAATCCCTGGCATCACCCTTCCTGCTTCCAAGACTCTTGAGTTGATCCTTATCCCTTTTGGCTTACACCTATATGTGAAAGGTATGCTGATAACAAATTCCCAATCATGCAATTATGTGTAAATACTAAGTAAGCATAACCATCCCTGAAATCGATAAAGGTGACAATGCATGAGAAACCCTCAACCTTTGCTTGACCACTCCTCCCCCCATCTTTTAATCAAATTCAGTCTCTCAAAAGCCTCCTTGCTCTCCTTTATCATCAATGCCCATTTTGTAGAATGGACACTCTCACTCCCTCTTCCCTGAACATGCATTGCAAGCAAATAAGCAGAAATGAAAAAAAAAAAATCTTAACATAATCAATTAGATTTCAATATTTCAACCAAAGGTACTTTAGCAGAGGGTGAATTCCTGTTTAGGACTGTCCATCCTTCAAGTCCAAGTTGGGTACCAAAACTATTATTCTAATCTATAAATACAAAAAAGAAACGTAGTAGAATCCTTTGTCTTTCAGTTTAGATTACAAATGAGTAGAATTCCAACTTGATCCAATTTATAAAAAGCAAAAACCATTGAATTCTAGATCAAAATTCTAATAGTTTACCTGAAGTCTGTGTTCAGCTGCTTACAGGTGAAAAATCTCAATGTTAAAAAGATCTCCACTTTGGATGAACAATCCTCCTGTGAAGAGGAAGAATAAAATGAATAAGATCTCAATATTAAAAAAAAAAAGAAAAAAAGATGCTCTTCACTTCAATGCCATGAGAAGTCATAATTAAATGCTATGAAAACCTTTTTACTTAATACTGTGAAATCCTTTGTACTTCCAAGGTATTTTGATGATAATTTTTAAAATGTAAGGGAAAAGGAAAAATCAACTTTTAAAACCCAAAATTGGAGACCAAAGGAATGTTGAAAGAGAAACATCATTAGAGAAGCAATTAACATTTTCAGAAAAGCAACTCATTCCAGAAACACAGACTAAAACTACTTCCAATAGTCAAATACACAATGTATCCCAAATTATACCCAAACTACAAAGACACCCTGCGATCAGAGCTTTGGAATGCCAACATAAAGACCAGACCAGGACTTCAATTAGTTTATCAAATTCTACATGAAACTCCATCTCTGCAAGAACCACAAAAACGATTAAACACAGAGATATCATAACATAATACCAAAATTACTAATCAAAAAAAAAATACTGATCTGGAAAAATGTCCAAACCTGTATATTAAATCTTTTGTCGCTGAAACCAAATGCAAACTTCAACTGTTAACTAAGGACTGAGGCACTATCTGTTGAAGGCAACAGTGGTTTAAACCCGGTATACAATCAATTAAGTCCCAATAGGCATAGTTGCAGAGGAATGAAAATAACTTAATAGTCAAAAACAGAAAATTAGTACCAAAAATCATGAGAATCCCAAGCTCAAAGCAATGTTAAAAAAAAAAAAAAAAATTAATGATCATACTAGTAGAACTCAAAAAGTAGATCCAAACTCTACAACAATAAGAAAGAAAAGAAAAAATAAAATAAAATAAAATAAACTCAGTTTAGGAATACTAATCTTGAAAATAAATGCCCAAACCTGTATGTTAAATCCTTTGTCACTGACTGAGAGAAGACAGATGAGAGAGTGAGCGAAATCTAGAGTTTACTTCGATTATGACAATGTTAAGAGGAAGATCAATATCGGGGATTTAAGGAGAAGAGAAGGGCTGATAAAAAACATATAGATAGAGAGGATGAGGGTTTTTAAGAGAGTTTATGGAGGAGAGAATGAGGGCAAGAGCAAGAGAGGAGAGGAGAGGAGAGGAGAGATGAGGCATGAGGATTTTCAAGAGAGAAAGAGTGAACATAGGAGCAGCCACGTCTCTCATTTAGATACCATTTCCAGTGTGCTCAGGCAGCCACATCGCCCCACTCCCCACTTGTCCTGCACCTATGTGCTACTGAACCATATGACACCATTCCCACTCGAAACAACCAGATACCAGACACCCCCTTGGTGACTCTAGAGGCTTGGAAATTGGTTAACCAGCCCTTTTGTATATACTTGAGAGAGGAAGAGAGGTGGAAAGTGGAATTACCTTTCAACGGTATAAACATTAATGGAGTCATAGATGTCATTAGAGCAAGCAAATTACAGAGCTGAGGCTACCCCTTTATCTCTTCTGTTCTTTCCATCCCAAAATCTAGTCAGCTATCATCTTTATCCCTACTCTGATTTGGATATTTCAGATCCAAATCAGGTAGATGGTATATGGGGAAATATAGGAATGGCAACGGGGCGGGGTCGGGGTGGAGCACCCCCTCCCCGTCCCCGCCCCGAAGTCAAGATACTTTGCCCTGTCCCCAGTGGCGGGGTGGGTTCGGGGCGGGGCATCCACTCCCCGTCGAGGACAGGTAATCCCCAAATTTTCCCTGCTCCAAGGCAAACTTCTTAAAAATTATTTATTTTGTGGACAATTTACACATATAATATAGGAATTTGGGGGTATTTTAGGAATTGAACTATAATACTTTGGGGTACTTCAAAAATGGAATTATGGGATTCTAGAATTTTAAAATTTTAGGAAAAACTTAGAGATATTTTAAATATCAATATTAAACCTAGAGATATTTTATCAATTTTACCTTCGGGTTCGGGGTGGGTCCGGGGAATTATATACAAAACCCATCCCCGCCTCGTCCCCGTTTTGGATCGGGGAAAACCTGCCCTGTTCGGGGCGGGGTGGGGCCCTGGTTTTACGGGGGACAGGTTCGGAATTAAATCCCTGTCCCCAACCCCAATTCCCGTTAGGGATATTGTCCTCCATCCCTGACCCCCAATGGGGACGGGTTCCCCATGGGGACCCAAATCTCCAAATTTTTTTAGTTAACAGTATTTTTAAAAATTTTTAAATATAAATAATATTTTAAATATATTTTGATATATATAATACAAATAATATCATTTATATATAATAACATATATTTAATATGAATAATATTTAATATATATAATCAGGGAAAGGGCAGGGCAGGGCAGGGACCTCATTCCAGGTCCCTGACCCCACCGGATCAGGGAAGTCAGGTACCCCGTCAGGGATGGGGAAAATTGCCATCCCTATGGGGAAATCTGGTTCCTCCGAGGGTTAAAGCTTTTGCTTGGTTTGTGACCATGAACAGCTTACTGACTGTGGAACATCTGAAATCTAGGGGCTTCAGCATGGCTTAAATGTGTTTCCTCTGTAAAGAAAAGGAGGAAACTGTTGGTCATCTATTATTCTTCTCGTGCAAGATTGCTATGTTCAGGCTAACAAACTTTCAGCCTGGATCTTCTGCAGAAATTTTTTCTACATGGCCAAAGTTAAGAGGAAGTAAGAAAGAAAGAACGATCTGGAGCTGTATCTCGTTTGCAATATGCTAGAACATATGGAAGGAAAGAAATAGAAGAATCTTTGAAGACGAATATCAGAACCTGGACATTGATCAAAAAATCATTGGAACATGGGCAAGATTGTGGCAGCTGTCAGCAATTTAGTTGCAGACTGGGTTCTGTTATCTCCAGAATTAAATCAAGTTTCTAGGGAAGATTTGGGAGACAAATTGGGAGATATTCTGGGATTTCAACTTTGTAACTTGGATAGTTTATTTTAATTCTGTTCCCTAGTTTTTCTTTTTCCTTTTTTCTTTTTTTTTTTTTTTTGTTATGCTTGTGGGTGATGCCTTATCACCTGCTAGACTGTATGTTTTTTCTCTTCTTCAATGAAATTCCATTTTACCATTAAAAAAAAAATCCCTACTCTGCCTACTCTCTAGACAATATCTCCTTGCTTTGCCCACTCCCTGAACAATCTCTTTCTCATAAATTCCATTTAGAAAAGCAGTTGTAGATTCAAAAAAATTCTTTTTGGCATGGTGTCGTTTTTTTGTGGATACTGATTATCTGAACTGTTTGGTGAGTCATAGGTCCATATGTTACACCTGGCCACTAAAATAGGTAATCTTTCAAATTATAAAATAAGTTGTGCTTACTATAAGTCATTAATGATTTATGAATACTACAGCATCCCCCTCTAAGGCTAATGCAAATATATGCCCTTTACAATCAGAAAAGAAACTCTGAAGCACTGAAAAACCATATAGTTTTTTCCCCAATTATGTACCTATTCCTACTATCCAGTGATACATATTTGCAACGAGAGCTTATGCACAAAGAGAAGCATTGAAACACCTATATCTCTGCAGCCACAGGTAGAGCCTCATTACCACTTGACTCATTCTCTTTCATTTCAAAGTAAAGATGCTCAGCCTCTTGCAATCTACCCTCGTTCATGAGTCCATTTATAAGTTCATTGCAAGTACTGGCATTGGGACGAAAACCATTCTCACGCATTTCTATATACCAAAGATAGGCGCCACTAAAATCATTTAGCTTGCAGTGCCCCTCAACAAGTATGTTATAAGAAAAAGCACCAAGAACAAAACCTTTGGCCTTCATATCATCAACAATATTGTTTGCTTCCTGCACCCTTCCCTCCCTAAGATGCGCTATTATGAGGCTATTGTAGGTCATTTTATCAGGATTGTTCCCACTATCTACCATCTCTTGGTGAAGCGCAAATGCTTTCTGGATGTCTCCATACTTTGCATGACAATGAATTAGTGCATTATAAACAACTCGATCAGGAGCCAGATTATTAGACAACATTTCCTGATGTAACTTCTCCACTTCTTGCACTGCTCCTTCTTTGCCAACCCCACTGATTAGAACATGATAAGTACCTAAGTTAGGTTTAACACTTTGCTTCTTCATATCTTCATACAAATCCCGAGCTTTTTGAGCATTCCCCAGATGAAAATGCCCATCAATTAGGGAATTATATGTAATCACATCAAGACTAAAACCTTTACTTTCGATTGTTTTTTTATTGCTCAATCGTTTACCTTGAATTATACGAGCCCATTCTTCAGCTTCCAACACTTTTCCTTCCTTACAAAGCCTATTTATCAGGGAGTTGTATGTTACAATAGTAGGGGAAATACCACTTGTTGCCAATTCATTGAACAACCTTTCAGCATCTTTGAACTTGCCCATTTTACAGCGGCCATCAATAAGCATATTATAAATATTTACAGTTGGAGAAACTCCTATAATTTCCATACTTCTGAGGCATCTTTCAGCTTCATCAAGCTTACCATCCTTGCACAAACCATTTATGAGAGAACCAAAGCTCATGGCATTGGGTTTGAGCCCTTGTTCTTCCATAACTTCAAGAATCTGATAACACCTCTCGAACTGACAAATCCGGCCATATCCATTAATTAAGATGTTATAAGTCTCTAAATTTGGGGAAACTCCCTTCCTCTCCATATCCCTCACCAATTCCTCTGCTCTGGTTATATCCTTCATCTCACAGAACCCATTGATAATAGGATTAAATGTCATGCAGCTGAGCCTCAAGCCAAGTACTTCCATTTGTTCCATCATTGAAATAGCTTTGTCCCCATAACCAGAACGACAATATCCGTCTATAACCGTATTACATATTACCTCAGTCAAAGGGAATCCAGTCTTCCTCAGATTGTCTATAACCTCCTCCGCCTCTTTGATCTTGCCTGCCTTGCAAAGGCCATTTAATAGAACACTATAAGTGTAATCATTGAACCGGACCCCTTTACCAATCGTCTCTCTGTAGAGAGCCAACATAGCACCAACACGACTGCACCTAAAATACCCCTCAAAGAGAATGCTATACGTAAAAGCATCCGGATCAAACCCATGAGTTTTCATCTCTTCCAGCAAATGCCTTGCCCCCTCCATCCGTTGATTCCGACAAAGCCCATTAAGCAAAGTATTGAAGGTAACAAGGTTTGGAGAGGGACCCTCCTTTTGCATCAGCTCTCTTACCTTAAAAGCCTCGTCCAGATCTCCTACCTTGCAGTATCCATCAATAAGTGTGTTGTACGTAACATGAGTAGCCAAAACTTTCCTACTCGGCAATTCGACAAACAGTTTTCTTGCTTCTTCCATTCGTTTTTCTTTACATAGCCCAGAAATCACCACATTGTACGTGAACGAATTCAGCCTTACCCGTTTCTTCTTCATAAAATCCATCAACTCAAGAGCTCTATTCAAGTCCCGCGATTTCACAGCTGACTGGATGGCTTTGTTGTAAGTAAAAGTATCGGGACGAATTCCATAATGGGCAGCTTCCGAAAACAGATTTAGGGTTTCATGGAACTTTTGAACGCTAACCAGGGTTTCTAATAAGCGATTGAAGGATGCAAGTGAGGGACAGATAACATCTTTCTTCATTAATGCTAGAAGCTCCATGGCTTCGGTGGGCATTTTGGATTCTGCACATACTAACAAGAGGAGATCACAGAGGGAGGGTTTCAGAGAAGGGGAGGTAGAGAAGAGATGGAAGATATCAGAAGGGGACGTCGAAGTGGCCTTAGAGAGAAGAATGGATTTAAGTAGGGTACAAGCGGAATCCAAATGACCTTGCTGTACAAGAGCTTGAAGTTTTCTTACTTGTTCATGGCAGTTTAGTTCCTTCACTTCGTGGTTCTTTGTGTGCGTATCTTGACCATCTCCATATGGTTCTGGCTTCCCTGTTACGGAGTTGGAACTGAGAAATCTAGAAGGCAAAGCGGATTTTCTGGTTTTGCTCTGGGGAAGGAGAGTGCGCGAGGTCAGACTGCTGAACCACTTCGCCATTTGGGAGGAGTGTTCATGAGTGGTTTGAATTCTTACAATCTCAATTCTCAAGTCGAGTTTGTTATTCTGTATGGCCGAAATAGGATCGAATTCGGATTGGATTTGTCAAAATCCGGAATCCGAATTCGAACCGGAGATCTATGGTCGGATTCGGATTTAATTCCACTTCTTTTTTTAAGAAAGAAATAAATTTAAAAAAGAAAAGTAATCAATTTTTAATTTATTTATATAATAAATAGAGAAAAATATGATATATTAAATTTATATACAACTATATATTTGTATATTTATAAATAATTTTATATAAATTTTATACATTAAAATCAATATATGTATATAAAATAATTAGACTTGGATTTTAAAAAGGATTGGATGGGACTAAAACTGAATCGGATCTGATTAGGGTGTAAATTGTAAAATTCGAATTCAATCGGATTATTTTAATGGACCACCCGAATCCAAAATAATTGGATCGGATTTCAAATTCATGGAATCCATTCGCAACCCTTATTAAACGGGAAAAACTTTAGTTGTTGGGGGCTAACAATCTATTCGATAGAATTTATGGGAATGCCAGGTTACCCTGAGAATGGGTAGGCTCCAATAGCATAGGCTATTGAGACAATTTCTAGGCTGGGCACATTCTAGGCGGTTCATCTATTCATGCCCATGCTTTGGTTTTTAGTAAAAATAAATTAAGATGTAATTACTAATTTACCCACTCTCAAGAAAATGTGGCATTCCCAAAAATTCTTACCGTGGCTTCATATATTTTCTCAATTGGTGTGGAGCGTTATCATTGGTTCCACAACCTATTGAACAGCCACCCCGTTCAGCGAGTCAGAACTCCACAAAAACATGTCAATAATAACCAATAATAGGATCTTCAATGGAGATGAGGTGCCCTAAAGTTGTGAGTGAAACACAATAGTAATGGAATTTTGTAATTGGATCAAATTTGAATCAGCACCCTAGCATTTGAAACCTTTTTGAGAAGCTCTCCAACAAACATCAATAGCAATGGAAGTAAGAGGAAACACACATGTCTGAAGTGGGAGAGAGAAACTCACACACGGGTGCTGGAGCTATTCAACAAGGCCCCGTACGGCACTCGATGTGGTTGAGTAAGCCTACGATTGTAAGCAACAACACACAAAATGCAACAAGAATGCACACGAATTAGTCAAAAGGCACTTTATATTGCATAAATTGATGGCAAGCACAAGCACACAGTATAGTGTCGAGGATATCTCGTGCTTAACCTTTACATGCTATTGATTCACACGACTACCTACCTCCCCTCAAAGAGTACTTTAAGCTTTTAGGGGAGTGACATAAAGAAACATCAAAATAATGAAAAATCATACTATGGAATTGCAATAATGCCATCGACAATCCCCCAATACAAAATACATGCAATACCCCACCCGAGAAACACTTAGACACTCGGATGGCATGCTGTGGGCGTGAAGATGGCACTTGATGGTGCAGAAAAATGGTCACTTATGACATTCTACCCCACTCAATTCGGTCTTCGTCCTCGAAGATCACCTTCATCTTGTTACTTGAATTTCTGGTTGGTGAAGGAGGGTTCTTTAGTTGCTCTATCTCTTCCAAGGCATAAGGTGGGTTACACTACTAGCTAAGGGAAAGGTTGGTGCAAAAGTTTAATTTGGATTAAGAGGGAGTTGGACATAGAGGGGTGTTTCCCAAGGTTCTCTCCTCACAAGGCTACTATATGAGTTGGATGAAGGCCGAGTGTCGGAGTGGATCCTATTGGCTGTGGGTGGCACTCTCTTCCCATCGTGGTAGGTAAGGTTGGTGTTGGAGTAGGCCTTGGGTCTTCTCTTGTGCCCATGAAAAGCATGCACAAATGGCTTCTACTGCTGTTGCTAGTGCTGTGGCAATGTTGGTGCTGGCACTGACTTCTTCCTAGAGTCATTGCAATCACTTCTGGTTGCAGTAGTGGTGGTTGTTGTTGTAGATCTCTTTGCAATCCCTTGATGTTGAGGTGGGTGCTGGAGATGCATGGATGAGACTTGCTTCTTCTTTGTATTGGTCGTGGCGATCATGTTGACCATGCAAGGTGATTACTCGTCCAAGATCATTAGTGTCAAGGTGAGGCATCGGTGTCATTTTTGCCTATACCATGAAGTCCATTCCGAGGACAACATCGAAGTAATCCATGTGAACAACGGAGAGGTCAATCTCCCCATCCCAGGTGTCGAGTTGTAGTTTAACTTGGTGAGCCATGTCTTCAATAGGTTTGGCACCTGTGTTAACAACTTTGAGCCAGCCTGGCTCTTTGGAGATGGCCAAATTAAGTCTCTTGGCCTCTGTAATGGATATGAAATTGTGAGTGGCTCCCATGTCAACTAGGGCCCTAGTTGGCCTCCCGCCAAGGCTTATATCAACGTACCTCAGTCCTCTCTTAATTGAGGCGAGTTGTTTGTAGGTAGCCCCTTTTCTTCATAATGTCATTGAAAAGTTGTAAGGAGCCCACTCTTGGCACTTGTGTACTTCGCTCTCCATCACTCTTCTTGTCATCATTCAACTTGGCAATGAAGGCATTTAGCTTCTCCCGCTTTGGGCACTCTCTTGTCAGGTGTTCCTCCCCACAAATGTAGCATGTAGGCGGCCGGGTTGGTCTTCCTTGGTACTTGTTGTTGTAGGAGATGTAACTTCCCTGTGGCTGTTTTCCCTTCTAGTACTATGTTGGTTGGTTGTAGTGGGGCTGCTTCTCTCTCAGGGGACTTGGTGGTCTAACTCCCCCACTCAAATTTGGAGCATATGGGTTGGATGGTCTGCTTCTTTCATCATCTGACAATCTCATCTCCCCTAACTGTTCAGCTAAGGCCATGGTTGAAGCAAGGTCCTGGGCATTCTGTCATTAGAGCTCTAACTCAGCCCAAGGCTTTAGACCGTCCATTAAGTTGAATTGTAGGTCCTTGTCTGACATGTCGATGACCTCTAATGTGAAAGCTGAGAATTCCTTCACATACTCGTGGAGCAAATCACCATGCTTGAGGGTCTTCATCCTTTGGCGGGCAAGGAACTCCACGTTCTCTGGATAAGACTATCTCTTCAACTCCCGCTTAAATTTGACCCATGTATGTAAGGTGCATGTACAGTGTTCCAGGTCGACACATTTTCTATGCCACCACAACATAGATATATCAGTCAAATACATAGTGGTTGTACGTACCTTAGTCATTTCATCATCCACATTGGCTACGGCTAAGTATTGTTACATTTGCCACGGGAAATTGTTGAGCTCTCTTGCATCATGAGTGCCCGAATAAGGAGTTGGCTCCTGAATCTTGACGTAGGAAGGAGAGAGCGGTATTGAGGTGCTGGCCAAGTTGGCCATTGCTCTTTTCATGATGGTGCACTCCCCCTTGATTTCATTAAGTTGAGCTTGGACATCAGCGGAGGTGTTTAGGGTAGACTTCAAAGCTGCATGTTCAGTCTTCATCTCATTTAATTCAGCCTGAATGGCCATTGATGTGGAGATGGTTCTTCTCCACGTTGCCTATTCTCTCTTCATCTCGTCGAGCTAGGCTTGAAAACTGTCAAGCTTGTCTTGGACATGCGGGTTGGATGAGCTTCCTTCTTGTTGGCGCGTGGTGCTACAAATTTCCTTGAGCGTGCCATTGAGTATGTTGTGAACTTCATCCACGACCCCGCTTAGGCAGCCTTCCACTTTCACTAGTATACTCTCCATGGCTTCCATGTTTTGATGGAGCTCGTCTGCCTGATCTCGCATCTCACCTACAGTGGCTTCGCAACGTAGCATGTGCAAGTCAACGACTGCATGTTTGTTAGTAGATTTCTCACATTTGCTAGGCTTTGGTGCCTTGTCCTTGCCAATGTCGCAGTGGGTGCATCGTCGGGCTCATGGGATGTGGAGAGTCCATGCTCGATCTCCTCCATGATGTCCCTATTGTGCTTCATAGTGTAGCTCGCGTCATGGGTCGAATGGCTAGGAATGAGCTCCTACTCTAATACTAACTGTCATGAGGCTATTCAACGAGTCCCCGTGCAACACTCAATGTAGTTGAGTAACCTACAAATGCAAGCAACAATACACAAAAGGCAACAAGATTGTATATGAATTAATCAAAAGGCACTTTATATTGCATAAATTGGTGGCAAGCACAAACACACAGTTTAGTGTTGAGGGGATCTCATGCTTAACCTTTACACACTACTAATTCACTTGACAACCTACCTCCCCTCAAAGAGTACATTAAGCTTTTGGGGGAGTGACATAAAGAAACATCAAAATAATGAAAAATCATACTATAGAATTATAATAATGCCATTGGCAATCCCCCATACGGAATACATGCAATACCCCACCCAAGACACACTTAGAAACTTGGATGGCACTTAATGGCATGGCAAAATGGTCGTTTGTGACACGGGGGAGGAAGAGCAACATTATATAATTGCAATCACCTCCCCTAAATTTTCTAACATAGTTGTAAGTAGACCCCCTTTATTAGAATTCTTTAAAAAAGGCATAAAACATCCAAAATACCAATACTATTACTTTTGACCAAAATGTTTATTTTCCAAATTTCCTCATATGAATCACTAGCCCAAGTCATTCCAATATCTTTTCTAAAATTCATTTATTTTCTAACCCTTCATATTAATCAACCAAAGGTGAAGTCGTAGCTTTAAATTCTCTATTTTTGTTGTTTATAAAGTTTATATTGTTTTTTTTTTTCTAAAAACTAGCTTTGGTAGTAATTGCATGGATATTTTGGACATTTTTGTGCTTTTTATAAGAGGATTCTATTATAGGGACTTTACTTGCAACTGTGTCAAGAAGTTTAAGAGATGTGATTGTAATTACAAAACTTCAGGTGTGGGTTTTGGAATTGATCAAAAACTTCAAGGGAGGTTTTAGCAATTTACCCTAATATATATGGTTAAAAATTTTCATTATAAATTGAATTTTTGTATATAAAACCTTCATTGATTTACAATACCTATTATACAAGTTTAGAAGATAAAACTTATTTAATCTCATTGCAATAATAATTCATTAAGGGGTTAGAAATGATTGAGAAAACAACAACAGAAACAAAAAGATACATCATAGAGGAAAATAACATGAGAAGAAACAAGAAAAGACAACAAAGACAAAGAAAAAAAGAAAAAAAAAAACTAACTAAACAACATCCTAGACTGACAATAAAAT
This sequence comes from Nelumbo nucifera, assembly GCF_055504915.1. Classification (NCBI taxonomy): domain Eukaryota; kingdom Viridiplantae; phylum Streptophyta; class Magnoliopsida; order Proteales; family Nelumbonaceae; genus Nelumbo; species Nelumbo nucifera. The sequence goes on along the minus strand of NC_142656.1, from coordinate 22,542,927 downwards.
AGAAGACAAACATCGAGGAATTGCTAACCAACACTTGAACCGATTAGTTAGTCCAAATTTTGTTGTAGCATGAGCTACAACATTTGCTTCTGGGAGGCACTTACAAAATTTAAAAGTTTTTTCAACTGATAAAGCTTTAATTTCTTCACAAATGAAAATAATCTCAATAAGAACAATGCTTAGGAAACCCAAAAGACTATCAACTAAAATAGAACAGTTAGATTCAAAGATCATTGAATTCAAATCGTTCTCAATTGCAAAAAAAAAAATATATATACTGCTTTCAAAAGAGCTTTTGCTTTAGTCACGAGGGGAGAACATGCAGCAACATGGCCAAAACGAGATCCCTAAACATATCCATCTGCATTTTGAACCACAAAACCAAAAGAAGCCCTCTACATGTTGCAAAAACCTCCATTAGTATTTATCTTCATCCATCTTCAATTGGAGGGATCCAAAAAGATTGGGCCAACTTCTTTTCAACTTTTGAATAGTTTCCCAATTTTTGAAGCCAAAATTGAGATTTCTCTGCTATTGACCTGTGAATAGAAAATAAAACAGTATAGGGATTTATTTCGATATTTTCAAAAACAAAAGTATTATTGTCTTTCCAAATTTCCCACAAAGCAAAAGCAATGATTGCAATTTGATCCAAGTTATTTTTCTCAAGAGATGTAATACTGCTTTTGAACCACTCCTCAAAGCCACTGAGGTTTCTTGCAAATTCTGGGTTTACTCACAAACTTGATCCAAGCCACACACATCTAGCCTTATCACATAGCAACGAGGTCTGTAGAACTGATTTTGGCTCTTTTTTACATCTGTTACAGATGCCAAAGGATACAATATTTCTCTTGAACAAGTTTTCTCTAGTTGGCACTGCATTCAACATACATTTCTAAAGAAAGAGTTTTATTTTTGGCTCTATAGGCAAACCCCATATTTGTTTCCAAACAACTATGTCCATAATAGATGAGGGGGGATTTGTGTCAACACTCTTGGTCGAATAGAGAAAAGAACAAGAATAATCTTAGAGGTGTCAAGAATGAATGACTCACACCTCAAAGAGTCTCTTATATATTAAAAGATATGTACAATTACAAGAATGCCCATACAGGGCTAAAAGAGAAAAAAAAGAATAAGATGTAAAAGTAATATACAATAGGGACTATACTAATAAGGTACATCAAGTTATAGAGTCTCCAAACCCCCCTCTCAAACTGATGCCTTGACATAAGCATCCTTTTGTCTATAAGAAAGAGATGTCGAACTCTAGTCATAGATTTGGTGAAAATATCAACAATTTGCATGTCTGATGCTACATGAGGAAGCGATATAGACCCAGTAGTGAAGAGATCTCGGATAAAGTGGCAATCCACCTCAATGTGCTTGGTTCTCTAATGGAAGACAAGGTTAAATGCAATTTTGATAGCACTCGTATTGTCAGCATAGAGAGGAATAGGAGTAGGAACCTGAATGCCAAGATCCATAAAGAGAGATTGTAACCAAACAATCTCACTACAAACCGAAGACATGGCCCTATACTTTGCTTCAATGGAACACTTGGAGACTGTTTGTTGTTTCTTATACTTCCAAGAGATGAGTGAATCACCCATAAAAACACACCACTCAGAAGTGGACCTACGAGTGTCTGAACAACCAGTCCAATCTGCATCACCATATGCTCTCAACCGAATAGGAGAGGAGGAGAAGAACAGTCCTTGGGAAGTTGTATTTCTAACATATCGAATGATGCGATGAACAATAGTCATATGAGGTTGACGATGAGCAAAAACAAATTAACTAACAACCTGAACATCATGAGAAATATCAGGCCGAGTCATAGTGAGATAAATGAGGGACCCCACAAGCTAGCGATATAAGGCAGCATAAGGAAATAATGGACCTTCATATTTAGATAGCTTAAGATTTAACTCCATAGGTGTATCAACATGCTTTTCATCATTAACAACAAGTTTAACAAGGTCAGAGGCATACTTCTGTTTACAAACAAAATACCATCGATCACTGCGATGTACTTCTAGTCCTAGGAAATATGTGAGAGGGCCCAAGTCCTTCATGGGAAAGGAATTATGAAGTAATTGTTTCAATTCACGAATGCCTTCAACATCATTCCCAATCAACAACATGTCATCAACATATAATAGGAGAATGGTAATACCCTGAGGTCATCACCTAACAAAAAAAGAGTGATCAGAAGAACTCTAGCTATATTTAGCGGCAACTACAACATCGCGGAAACATTCAAACCATGCCCAGGGAGCTTGTTTTAAACCATATAGAGATTTTTTGAGGCGACATACTAAAGAAGGATCACTGTAGTATCCAGGAGGAGGTTTCATGTAGACCGTCTCCTTCAACTGACCATGAAAAAAGGCATTCTTCACATCAAGCTGGCATATGGTCCAAGACTAAGCAGTAGACACTACTAAAAGAACACGGACTGTGGTGATCTTTGCAACAGGAGCAAAGGTTTCTTCATAATCAATACCATACTCCTGACTATATCCTTGGGAAACTAAACGTGCTGATTGAGAGAAATATGTGATTTACCAACTCATAAGACGTCTTCTTCATGAACAAGGAGGTATCTTATGCTAATTGAGGCAATCCTTAAAACTACAAACTAGAAACTGAGTATAGGGTTAAGGAGAGCTTGAGAGAATCCTTCGATCTAGAGAGAAAAACTTAAATCACAGGCTGAAAAAAAAGGTTGCAATCCAAAAATGGAAATTATATAGTGATGCCGCCCCAAGAAAAAGATCAGTATTCCTTCGAAAACTTCACCAAATCAGATGTTGTTTGTAAGTGTAATAGATCAGGTCTAGGCGACACCAAATCTGAAGTCCAAAGCTGTTGCAATCCAAAAAAAGGAAACTGTACAATGTTGCCGCCCCAAGAAAAAGATCAGAACTCCTTCGAAAATTTCATCAAATCAAATGTTGTTTGTAGGTGGAATAGATCAGGTCTAGGCGACACTAGATTTGAACTCCAAAACTGTTGCAGTCCAAAAAAGGAAACTGTACAGTGTTGCCGCCCCGAGAAGAAGATCATAACTCCTTTGGAAACTTCACCAAATCAAATGCTATTTGTAGGGAGAATAGATCAGGTCTAAGCGACACCAGATCTGAAGTTTAGCCTCAAACCAATGTCTCCCAAGAGAGATCTAAAGAAATCTCTCCTATTGGTTGCGCAAAGAAGAAAGAACAATAAATGGTTGATCAAGACAACCCTAATACAACAGGCTTACTGCTTCTAGTAAGGTTCAAGAGAGCGAGAGAATAGATCAGAGAGCAACCCACTCTGATACCATGTCAATACTCTTGGCTGAATAAAAAAAAGAACAAGAATAATCTTAGAGGTGTCAAGAATGAATGGCCCCCACCTCAAAGAGTCTCTTATATATTAAAGGATATGTACAATTACAAGAATGCCCATACAGGGCTGAAAGAGAAAAGAAGAAAGGCTAGGAAATAGGCTGATTTGACAATAAACTTGCCATTCTTGCTCCCAACCCAAATTAGTTTATCCTCCCACAATAAATGAGAGAGGTCAATGTCCATAATTTTTTGAGCTACAAATGGGAGGAATATATTCAAGATTTTCCTTCTATTCCAACGCCTATTTTCCTAGTCAATGAGATCTTCAACCATAAGATTCTGGTCCCCTTCGTTCCTGGATCCCATTTGCCTGAACCTTTCAAGTCTAGGAATCCAAGGGTCCTCCCAAACTCTCACCCTGTCCCCTTTGCTGACTTTCCACATAATACCTCTTTCAAGGATATTCTTACCTTTCAAAACACTTCTCTAACCCCATGAGGGTCTACTTCTTAATTTTGCCTGTAGAAAATGGGTATCTAGAAAATATTTTGCCTTTAGCCTTTAGAAGCTTTGCCTAGAGACTACTTGAATCTTCATAAAGTCTCCAAGCTAATTTTTCAAGCAAAGCCAAGTTGAAAGAGTGAGGGTCTTTGAAGCCAAGACCACATTAGATTTATTTTTACAAATTTGGTTCCACTGAGTCCACTTTACTTTCTTTTTTCCTTCCTTATCTCCCCACCAAAATTTCCTCTACGCTTTTGAGATAGAACTGCAAGTCTCTTGTTGAATTACAAAGTTTGACATACAATAGGTTGGAAGGGCTGTAAGGACTGACTTTAGAAGGACATATTTTCTAGCTGAATTGAGAAAAGATCCTCTCCATCTTTTTGCCTTATTTTCCACTCTCTCAGCAAGATAGTCAAACACCTAGCTTTTCTTCTTCCCAATTAAGGGGTAAGCTCCTAAATAAATTGAATATTTTTTCACTTTTTTAATATGGAGACAACAATAAAGCATATTTTTTAATTTAGGGTGCAAATTTGGACTAAAGAAGACTTCAGAGTAGTTCACCCGTTGTCCTGAGGTCCTTTCATTGAGGGAAATGGCTTCCAAAAGAGTACCTACTTCTCTAAAGTCAACTTTTGAGAACAAGCAACTATAATCTACAAAAAAATAAATGGGAGATAGTTAAAGCTTGTCTACAAATTTTAATCCCAGTCAATTCATTTATGACCATTTTTTTTATTTAAGATGGAAGAGAAGATATCTGAGCAAATCAGAACAAATAAGGAGAAAGGGGTTTTGCCTTAAACCCCATTGGGGATAGATTTTCTTTAAAGGAGAGCCATTCACAAGGATTTGTACCCACTAGATCCATTTTTCACCAAAACTTGACCTTTTATGTTGTTTTCCAAGAAAACTCATTCGACCCTGTCATAGGCTTTACTCATATCAAGCTTGATAGCCATGAGGCCTTCCTTAGCCTTAGAGGTTTTCATGTAGTGTATAACTTCATGAGCTATAAGAATGTTATCAAAGATAGCAAGAAAGCAACCCCCAAATTATGCATCACATGAATTGTTTTTTAATTTTGATTCCATGTCCATGTTTACTTGGGGACCTCTCTTTCTCTCTCTCTTGCGTGAATTTGTAAATATATGATACAATACATATCAATTTTTGGAGCCACCATATTCTATAGTTTAGGAATTAGTTGATTTTTTTAAATATTATTTCTTGATGTTACATATCCATTGTTTATATGCAAATTTTTCTCTCTCAAAAAATGCAAATTTTGCATATATTGAGATTATTGATACTTTGAACTTCATAAATAGCAATACAAATTTTCTTTTACTTTTTTAGTCTAAAATTTGATATTTCAAAGATAAATATGTTGAGAGGGAAACCCCTATCCTAGTATATAATGCTTCGGTGACCTTGACATGTAATGATAGTTAGAACCATGTGTTGGAAGTGTTTGATTAATTAACTACGTAACAAAGAACATCCACACTTGCACTGTGAAAACTACTTTTAAAATTTTCAACAAAACTGTTTATTTTAACTTGTATTCTCTTCTTTTAAGTCTTGTCCCACATTGGAAAATTACTAAGTTTAACTTGACCTTTTAAGAAGGAGCTTGTCTACACTCCTTAGAATTGGATAGAGGAGAGTAATGTGTGTGCATAAGCGTGTGCAATGCAATGAGACACTTTAGAGGTGCACTTTTCGCGTGTGGTTCGCGTGAAATGATTACATATTTTGGTGCACCGAACCATAATCATTGATCCAACCGTGATCAAAGGACATTATTTCAATGTTAACAACCACTAACTGTGAATAGTCACAAAGTTTGAAATTGTGATTATACAAAGAGCCTCTTCAAACCAGCACATTTTTTTTTCAAGATGACTCTAGAATCTTTAAAAAGGATGTGAACCAAGCCGAATTATAACACAGTTTTCACTCAATTTTCTCACTGAAAATCACTCTCGTCTCTCTTTACCCAATTTGCTACTGTCTCATAAAAGATTTCGATTAGAGAATCTTCAATTTTGTCGGTTGCAGTTTCTCACCCAAGGCTTTGTTGTATTCTGGAAACAAATTTACCTATAATCCAACAACAAATTCAATAAAATTGAGTAGGGGTAGATAACGTTCTAAAGACAGTATCTTTAGATATGCCTCCGATCGTCTCCAAATTCCGATGACCCCATTTTCCCAACATCATGCTTACACTAAAACTGAAAAAGACAAATCTTGCTTCATCATGGATTTTATGTATGAATGAGACATTCTGAACTTCTTGTTATGGGGGAGTTTGGGTCTACTGACCACAACACGCTATTGGCCATGCTCATCCAGTTGCACGTTCGAGAATATCAATGGTCATAACACAACTGATGTTTCATATACGCAGTTGGGTGAACATGGCAAGCAATGTGCTGTGGTCAGCAGATCCGAACTCGTTATGGGGTGGTTTCCCTGGTGAGAATGTTGTTTATCAATGCTGAAAGACTGCCAACATCACCTTTTTGCTTGATAAAGGAATTGATAGATGGCAATTTCTTTCATTTTTAGAATGTAATGTGTTTATTAATATTGTTTGACTTTGATTTATGGTTAAAGTTATGATTTTATTTGATCCTTTTGGGGCAATGGAATATTAGATTCAAAATATCAAAACAATCAGACCTTGTAGAGAATGGAAATTGATCAGAGCTAAGGTTTACAACTCCAATGCTCACTGTTACAGGTGAGATTGGATTATCATCCAATTCCTCAAAGTCACCACTCACCACCAGCAATTTCCTCAGAGGGATCCAATTTCCTCAAAGGGGTTTATATTCTTGGCGAGTCTCTTAGTATGTTGCAAAGAAATTCTTTGAGTCTTCTGAAACACCAATTGGGAGTATACTTTGAGGGAGGCTAGTTTTGAATTTGATCATCTGTCATCACAGAAACATCAGAAAGAAGGCAAGGAGGTGTGCTTCAGAAGGGCTCTGATTGGTACATGGTTTTCAAAACCAGACCAGACCAGACGGTCGGACCAGAAAAACCAGGAACCAGTCAGGTGACCAGTTCCATTCTTCCCCAAAACCGGGATTTCTCAAAAAACTGTTGATTTTGGTCAACAAACCACTGACCCAGGCGGTTAACCATTCGAACCGTTTGAACTGTTTTGACCATTTTTATTTTTTGTCAGAACAGGCTGACCGTTCAGGTCGAACGGTCAGACCATTCGACCCGGTAACTGGACCGCTGACCTGTTCGGTCTCTGGGTCAGTTTTAAAAACCATGGATTGGATTATAGTAAATGGTCATTCATATATTTTAATCAAAGCAGTGACAGAGATCTGCCTCCTTAAAGGTTTTTTCATTGGGCAGATTCCAGACCTTCCATCCCCTATTAGGTTTATAAATTAAATTTCCCTATTAAGTTGATAAATTAGGAACATGATGATCTCGGTATAACTGTAGCAACAGCAGCAGCAGTAAAGCCTAACATAACTAACCAATAACATTTCTACAAGAAGGAAACTAAGCAACGGTCCTTTTTTACGATAAATTCTGAAGTAAAAACATACTAGTCTAAGGCAATTGAACAAATGAGTAACTGTAAACTAAAATTAAAATGGTAGTTTGTGTAAATGATGTGATGTCAAGGAAACATAAACAACATATTCCCATTCAAACAAGTAAAGATATTCCTCCTTCCCACGATGTGCTTTATTCACAAATATAATGACAGCCGACGGGAGGAAGAAAACTAAGACATAACAGACACCTTCAGAATCATAGAACCAACAACTTGCCAGATGAATGTAGACACGAAGCCCTCCAAAATTCCTACAAACCATCCAATTACAGGAAGGTGCCACAGAAAATCTTTTTCCAGGATGAAATACAAATATTTTGTGCCATGAAATCAAGAAGTTTCAAGAAGGCGATAAACTGTAATTTCTTGCTGTTTGAAATACCGTCTATCCTCCTCATCAACAAGAACAAGATTCAAATAATACTTCACACTGAACTTGTTGTTGATGTTGCGATAAGTTGGCGTGAGTTCATATGGACTCAGAAATAACCTGATTGGAATTGACTCACCTGTAAGAACATACATGAAAGCATGTATCAGTTAGTTCTGTTAAAAAATGCGCAAATAGTTTAAATACACAACTATAGTCTGTAATTCTGTACACCTTTAGAATTCCAATGATACACAACTATAGTTTAAATACAATGTGATGATAAAGAAAGCACAATCTCTGATACTTGAAGCAAATTGGAATCTCAAGACATATCAACAGATATACCTCTAACTGGAGCACCATCCATCAATTCAAATTTTGCGAGGGTCTCTGTCTCAACATATGTATTAGGACCTGATCCTGTTGACTCTCGACGTCTGATCTCAAGCTCCATATTTTTTATTTTGATTCTTACAAGAAGAAAATATATTTTTCCTATGATAATATCCTTCAGATGATACCTGAACATATTTTAATCCAATTAGTAGACAAAATCTTATCTTCCAGAAAAGTGCGATGTTTTATAAAGATTAAGAATGTGAGAAAAATCGAAAAGATGAGTTTTGACTCACTTGCTTTTACTATACTCGAACTCGATGTGTAGGCAGTCTTCAATACCAACTTCCATCTATACAAGCCATGGATATCATCATACAGAATTGAAGAACTTAACAGACATGCTTTCTTCATAAAATAGGTAGAGCAAACCCAGATTTAAGATTAAGTACTCTATCCAATAAAGTTTATTAGTGCTTATTTGCTAGTCCTTCCCAAAAGCACAAGCACATGAAAGGTTCCTCTTGACAGTAAATCTGACTGAAGGTTACAGCAAAGAGAAGAGAAGAGAAGAGAAGAGGAGAGAAGAGAAGAGAAGAAGAAGTGTTGAGGCAATGGAACAGTCCTGGTGGCGCCAGCTTCATTATAATATATAGGGCGAAAAAATAAGAAGGGAAATGACCTTTGTGCCCCTACTAAGTGATTGTACAACAATAGATTAAAATAAAAAATGCTTTAATCAGCCAAACAGACCCTAACAAACATAAAATGAATTATTTTAACACTTTCGACACTCCCCCTCAAGTTGGAGCATAGATGTCAATCATGCCCAACTTGTCACACAAATTATTATGCCGCACATGATGAAGGCCTTTGGTGAAGATGTCTGCAAGTTGTTCTTCTGAGCTGACATATGGGGTGCACACTTCTCCACTTACAAGTTTCTCTCTAATAAAATGCTTGTCCACCTCAATGTGTTTCGTCCTATCATGGAGGACTGGATTAGCTACAATGTTGATAGCAGCTTTATTGTCACAATAGAGTGACATAGGGTTGCTAACTGTAAAACCCAGTTCTCCTAACAGATTTCTTATCCACATGATTTCAGCAACTCCATGAGACATAGCTCTGTATGCTTCAGCACTAGACCTAGCCACCACACTTTGCTTCTTACTTCTCCATGTGACTAGGTTTCCCCCTACAAAGGCACAATATCCACTGGTAGACTTTCGGTCATCAACTGCCCCAGCCCAACCAGCATCAGTATATACCTCCACCTTTAAATGTCCATGTTTCTGGAACAACAAACCAGCTCCAGGAAACTTCTTGAGGTATCTGAGGATCCTCTCTGCAGCTTCAAGGTGAGTTGTCTTAGGATTGTGCATGACCTGACTAAGGACACCCACTGCATAAGCAATATCAGGCCTGGTCATAGACAAATACAAGAGTTTCCCAACAAGTCTCTAAAACTTCTTCACATCTTTCAAGAACTCTCCTTGACTGTCTCCCAGATGATGGTTAGGTTCAATTGGTCTCACCCCTAGTTTGCCTGTATCTTCTAGTAGATCTAGTACATATTTCCGTTGGGAAATAAAGATGCCCTTGTGAGAGCGGGCAACTTCAATTCCAAGGAAATAACGTAAGGGGCCTAGATCTTTCACCTCAAATTGAGTGGCTAAGAACTTTTTTAGTCTCTATATTTCAGCCTCCCAATCTCCTGTGCTCACTATATCATCCACATACATAATTAGAGCAGCAATTTTCCCTTCACCTTTCTTTACAAATAGTGTGTGATCTGACTGACATTGTTTGAACCCCATCTGCTGAACTGCTGAGTGGAACTTACTAAACCAGACCCAAGGAGATTGTTTCTGCCCATATAAAGATTTTTTTAACTTGCACACTTTTTGTTCACTGCCTTTAGCACAAAAACCTGGAGGTTGGGTCATGTACGCTTTTCTAAGTCACCATTCAAAAAAGCATTTTTGATGTCTAATTGGTGAAGTTCCCAGTAAAAATTTTCCGCCAGTGAAAGGAGAATTCTGATAGAGTTCATCTTGGCTACTGGGGCAAAAGTCTCTGCATAGTCCACTCCATATACTTGTGTAAAACCTTTTGCCACCAGTCTGGCCTTGTGCCTTTCAACAGTTCCATCAGCCTTGTGTTTCATTGTGAACACCCACTTGCACCCCACTGGTTCCTTCCCTTCAGGAAGATCCACCAACTCCCAAGTGCCATTTTTGTGTAATGCATCAATCTCTTCCTTCATTGCATCTGTCCATTCAGGTTTGGATAAAGCTTCTGCCACATTCTTAGGAACGAGGATACTATCAACAGAGGAGAGGAATGCACGATATGAAGATGAAATATGATCATAGGACACAAAGTGAGAGATAGGATGGTTAGTGGTACAAGATTTAACACCCTTTCTCTTGGCAATAGGAACATCAAGATCATTATGGCAGGGGAATCAACATTGAGAGGAGCAGGCATATCAATAGAAGCAAGTGTACCTGGCTGATGGGAAGGATCAACCTCCGGTGAAGCCGATGATGCTGGTTGCACAGTGTCAGGTTCCACGGCTCTTGAACTCTGCTGGCTTTTGTGGCGGCAAGAAAGACACGGAATGGAGGAGGGTCAGGTAGAGGAGGTAGTTGAGTTTGAACCTGTTTCTCCTCAACCCTACTCTCTCCCTGAGGAGAAACCGAGAAGAAAGGTTGATTCTCAAAGAAGGACACATCTATTGAGACATAGTACTTACGAGAGATGGGATCATAGCAACGGTACCACTTCTGAGATAGAGGGTAACCAAGGAAAACACAAGGAATAGCACGAGGATCAAGTTTACCCCGAGTAGGTGACAAGTTATGAACAAAGCAACGACACCAAAAAACACGCATTGGAATGGGGAACAACGGAGCTGTAGTAAACAAAAGCTAATGTGGGGCCTTATACTCTAGTAACCGAGAGGGCATACGGTTGATGATGTACGTAGCACACAGAACAACATCCATCCAAAAGCGCTTTGGAACATTCATATGGATTAACAAGTCATGAGCTACTTCAAAAAGATGACGGTTTTTTCTTTCAGCAACACCATTTTGTTGATGTGTCCTAGCACAAGAGCTTCAGTGAAGTGATCCACTCGAAGCAAAGAATTATGTGAGATCACTATGGAAGTATTCCTTTTAATTGTCCGATTGGAAAATATGGAATTCAGTTTGGAACTGAGTGAACACCATGCGTTGAAAGTCTTTCACAATTTTAGGCACTTCCTCTCTAGATCGCATAGTGTAAACCCAGGTGTATCTAGAGTAATCATCGATCAAGGTAATGAAGTACTTATATCCAGCCTCAGGAGGTAGAGTAACAGGGCCCCAAACATCAGAATAAACAATATGAAACAGAAATTCAGATCTTTTATTTCTCAAAGGAAAAGAGCTTCTACAATGTTTACTCAATTGACATGTCTGACACTGCAACTGACTCACTGACAAAGATTCAAACAACTTTGGAAACATAACTTTTAATGACTCAAAAGAAAGATGACCAAGACGACTATGCCATAAATAGGCTTGACTCTCACTGGATGAACTCAAAGACTCTGTAGCCACAAGACCTGCTTTATTCTCCAACACATAGAGGCCATCCACCATGCTTCCTCTACCAATCGTCTTCCCCGAGGCCAAATCCTGAAACACACATGAAGACGGATAGAAAGTAACTGAACAGTTCAAGGAGTGAATAATACTACTAATGGAAAGTAGATTTATAGGTAACTTAGGAACATGTAGTACGTTAGAAAGGGTAAGGCCGAGTGGAAGAGATATGGTTCCTTGGCTGGCTATGGTGGAGAAAGAGCCATCAGCTAGTCTCACTTTATCTCTCCCAGAGAGAAGATTGTATGCCTGAAATAAATTTGACTTACCGGTCATGTGGTTTAAGGCTCCAGAGTCGATTACCCAAGGGGAATCAGAGGTACGAGATGACACATGGAAGGCAGTGGCAGTGTTACCTAAAGCAAATGCAAAAGAGGTAGAAGGAGTAGGACCAGTATCCATCTGGCGAAGAGTCCTACCATATAACTCCAAATGGTCATGGAAGGAGTTGATGATCTCTTCCTTAGGGTCAGAATTGGGATGCCTTTCTTGAGTTACCATGGGACCAATCTCTTGAGATGCCATATTAGTTGACTTGGTTTCTTGCCCTGATCAGTTGTTGACTTCTTACCCAAATCCTATGCCCATTTAGGTTTTCTATGGAGATCCCAGCAGGTATTTATGGTGTCTTGCCTTCTGGCAGTGAGTGCACCAAAGCTTACTCTTATCATCTTTTCTCTTCTGGGAGTCACCCTTCTTAGAACCACCTCCAACATTAGTATCTGAACTTCCCCGGACAACTAGAGCAACTGGCTCCCCCTCTGTAGAATTCATCACATTTCTTCTACTTTCTTCTGATTGAACCAAGGAATAAACCTCCTGAATTGATGGCAAGTCTTTATTACCCAAGATCTGCAACTTGATGGACTCATATGAAGGATTCAGCCCTAAGAGGAAGGCAAATACCCGTTGCTGAGATACAAGTGATTTGTATGCCTTTGCGTCCTCATCACACTTCCAGTTAATATTCTGATAGTGATCAAGTTCTTTCCATATCGATGTCAGATCCGAATATTACACCGAGAGACTCCTTTCTCCTTGCTTACAAGTGGACGATTCAGCTTGCAGTTGGTATATCTTGGCATAGTGTCTTTGCTCTGAATAGGTGGACTTTGCTTGTTCCCATATTTCACAAGCAGTTTCAGCCCACATAAAAGTTTTTCTCACCTGTGGCAGCATGGAAACCAAGACCCAAGACATCACCATACTATTTTCTTGGTTCCATCTATCATATTCAGCACTTTCGCACTTCGGTTCCTTCACTTTCCCATTGATGTATCCTATTTTTCCCCTAGCAGTGATGTAGAGTTTTATTCCCCTAGACCATTCAAGGTAATTCAGACCATCAAAGGGAATGACAGCCATGGGGAAACTCATATCCATTCCCCCACTTACCCCATTTTGATTTCCAGAAATCCCTGAAGTAGCAGAATTCTCAGAAGACATGGTCAACAGAATTTTTTTATCAAAAAACTTCAACTTAGGATCCCTCCTTATATCAGAACAAAAAACTCCACACACAACAAGTGATTAGTCCACCCACACTGCAATTTTTTGACTTAATTTGAGCACAAGACCACCAATTTCCAGAATAAACAAGATGACAGATCTGATTTTCAGACCTGTACGGAGTAACAGTCCCAACCTACTAGTTTTCTCAGCAGGTCTACAAGCAATAATCACAAGGGGAGATCCTCACACAAGGCGTCAAGCCAACAAGTAGAGAAAACAGGTCATACGTGACCTACAGAAGCCTTTCACAGGTACAGGATCACACGATCCAAAACAAGTAGAGGAAAAACCTCACAAGGGTGTGCCAACATTCAGTGGTTCAGATCCATTCGTTTTCCTCTTGTTACACGACCAAGGGAAGAGATGAAAAGAAAAGAAAAAAAATGGGGCGGTACCAGTTGCAGGTCTGATTCGAACAACCCAGATGTACTCCTCTGTTCCGCCCAGATTCAGCAGCTTGGAGAAGACACCTGATCGCCCAGATTCAACGGCCACGCTTTGATACCATCTTGACAGTAAATCTGATTGAAGGTTACAGCAAAGAGAAGAGAAGAGAAGAGAAGAGGAGAGAAGAGAAGAGAAGAGGAGAGAAGAGAAGAGAAGAAGGAAGAAGTGTTGAGGAAATGGAAGAGTCTTGGCGGCGTCAGCTTCATTATAATATATAGGGCAAAAAAATAAGAAGGGAAATGACCCTTGTGCCCCTACTAAGTGATAGTACAATAATAGATTAAAATAAAAAAAGCTTTAATCAGCCAAACAAACCCTAACAAACATAAAATCAATTATTTTAACACATTCAACAGTTCCAGAAGAAAAACATTCTTTTGAGAAGAAAAGACCGTTTAGAAAGTTGAAAATTTTCAAAAGTAAGTAGCAGAAATCAAAGTTCAAGAGGAGAGAAGAAGAAGAAGAAGGTGGCGGCAACTTGGGTTCAGAGAGAGATTTTCAAACGTAATCTCTTCTCTTACTCCCTTAATTCTATTTCATTAAGTTAAACTTTAGTAATTTACAGAGAAACCCCTAGTTGGGCAGAAAATTAAAAAGACATAACATAAGAAAGAATAAAGCCCAGATTAAGGCCCATTACAGCAAAGAACATAAAAGATAAAAAAGTAGAAAGCCATCGGCTAGGGTGATTTTGTCACATCCATGACGTAAATCATATGAAACAAACAAAGTAGAAAGGTTGGTCATATGATCAGAAGCACCTGAATCAATAATCCAAGGGACCTACGATTACCTAAAATGGTTGCATGATTGGCAGAAGCCCATATACCTGAATGAGCAAATGCAGAAGAGGTTGAATTTCCTGGAGGGTTAGAAGAAGAGGTCACACCCTCTAGGGAACTGATCATCCTCCCAAACTTCACATATTCTGCCTTCATAGCTGCTAACTGCTCACTAACCGTCATCTCTTTAGTTTGGTATCTGTCACTATCTGGACCAACAACAACATTGGCACTCCCTGCCTTTATATTATTAGACTTCTTCTGAAACCGAAGTGGTAGGAGCTCATGATGCAATTTCCAACACTTGTCTTTAGTGTGTTTTGGCTTTTTACAGTACTCACATATAATCTCTTTCTTCCCTTAGCTACTTGGAGTCCCTGCAACCCCCTTAGGTTTCACTCTCATATTAGCAATGATCATTTAGACTAGCCCCTTGGACCTAGACAAGCCTTCTGCTTTCTTCACTACTTACCAAGGCATATGCTTGAGACAGTGAGACACTATCCTTGGATAAATTATTTTGCTTTGTAATGTCGTACTCTAGATTTAGCCTTGTCAAGAACTCAAACACCCTGTTTCTCTCAACCAGTTTTCTGTAGGTCTCAGCATCATTAGTGGTGTCCCAGGCTACAACTTCTATCAAATCTATTTCTTGCCATAAGGACTTCAGTGTTGAGAAGTATACAACTAATGGTTTCACCCCCTGTCTCAAATTCTTCACATCACTTCTCAACTTGTAAACCTTGGCTGCATTTAATTTTTGGGAATAGGTTCCAGCAACACTATCCCAAATTTCCTTTGCTGAATTCATCTACAAATGGTGCTAACTAATCTGTGGTTGCATTGAGTTCACAAGCCATCCAATAATAGTATAATTTTCTTGCATCCACTTTTCATATGATGGATCATCTTCCGGAGGAGCCTTTTTGATCCCGGAGATAAAACCCCATTTGCCTCTACTACAAATATGAATCTTTACTGATTGTGACCAAGCCAGATAATTAGTTCCATCCAGCTTGACTGTGGTCACAACCAGTAGAGAGTCTACAGAGGCTCCCGGAACCTGTCTGGATTCAGCAACATGCTTGTTTTCAAAGTCTGAGGAGTTCATCTTCTTAAATACTTCAAAAATGACTTCAAACAACTTCGAATAACAACAAATGAAGACAGAACAAAAACTGTGTTGTAAGCCAACCTCTATGCAGCCGTACCAGTAACCTACGTCACACCTGGAAGCTGGGAGAAACAAAGAAAACTCAGCTGCTCCTTGTAGACTTCACAGAACACCAATCCGCTTGATTCGATCTTCAAGAAGAAGAATGAGAAGGCTTTCAGTCACTGAGTGCCCAGGTCAAACTCCCTGTGGGGCCCGCAATCAGATTTCTCCAGAAAATTAGGGTTTCAGGCAATAGACTTGAATCTGTCAAGGACAACAAAAACAGTCCCCTTCTCTCCAGAAACCACTAACAACTGGGCTGAAAATGGTTTCTTTAACTATTCATACGATTCAGTTCTACATACACACTATGTATGGAAAAAAGGTGAAAAAAGGGGAAAAACGAGCCTGCTCTGATACCAAGAAGAAAAACAGCCTTTTGAGAAGAAACGACTGTTTAGAAAGTTGAAAAAATTCAAAAGAAAGTAGTAGAAATCAAAGTTCAAGAGGAGAGAAGAAGAAGAAGAAGGTTGCGGCAACTTGGGTTCAGAGAGAGAGATTTTCAAACATAATCTCTTTTCTTACTCCCTTAATTCTATTTCATTAAGTTAAACTTTAGTAATTTATAGAGAAGCCCCTAGTTGGGCAAAAGATTAAAAAGACATAACATAAGAAAGAATAAAGCCCAGATTAAGGACCATTACAGCAAAGAACATAAAAAATAAAAAAGGATAAAC
Organism: Nelumbo nucifera; assembly: GCF_055504915.1. NCBI lineage: Eukaryota > Viridiplantae > Streptophyta > Magnoliopsida > Proteales > Nelumbonaceae > Nelumbo > Nelumbo nucifera. The sequence continues at coordinate 22,526,482 of NC_142656.1, read as the reverse complement.
AGCCTATGGGCCATTCGGCCCATCTTCTCTACAGTTCCAAAAGAATGTGGATCATCTTTTGAAAAGGTTAACCAAAATTTGTCAAAATGTACCAGTGCATCAACATATAAGTCCAAATAAATGAATAATGATAAAAAAGGCAAAAAAACTTTATTAGAACCATAGAAAATATTGCATACGAATAATTGTGGCCTACTCCAAGCTACAACCATAAACGATAATTCTACTGACCTTAATGCTGTTATTGATTGATGGAAGTGGTGTGAAGTTGCGAACCTGAGAGAAGAATGACATAAGATACAAAAACAATAGCTGCTTGTAGAAAATTCACACTACATAGATATTCAAGTAGCAATATAAAATCTAAAGATGCTTAAGGGGATTACATTAACATAACAATTCAAGTCACAAATCTACACCACCATCTATCTTTCTGACATGATTCTTTTATGGTTTTTGCACCCACCCTTCAATCCACAGACAGATGATCCTGAAACTTAAATTCCGTTTGCAAGCATCTTCCAACAATGCAACTACAAATAAATACATTCTCTCCATTACACCAATTCCTAAAGGGTTCACTCTCACTTCAAGCTGGGGCCCTGCTTGATCCAGGCTTATGCTACCAAGTTCAACCCAACCTTGGATCAAGTCAGACTTTTCAGGGCTAGGCCCAGCTTGCAGCCCTTAAAACCCATCCCAACTCATGTAAAATCTTGGGTAGCATGCATATGGATGGATCTCAGTTGGGCCTGCCAAAGTTCCATCTGTACTATCATTATATGACAAAAACAGTACCATAAAATGAAAACAGTCAAAGAAAAGGGTAAGACTTCAATTACCACAAAATCTTGGTATTCTACAATGTTGCTTACAAAGTTACGACTAATGGTTACTTTCAGAATATACCTGCAAGTTGGCAAGAAGAAACTTAGTTGAAATGCCAATTAGTTAATAAATATCCTGATATAAATAATGCAATCAAGAGCCAAAACCTAGAAAAACTATACCAGTACCAATTTCAAGAAAATCATTAAAAGGAAGCCTAATTAACATCTAACATAAAGTGACAATGTGACCAACTCTTAAACATTCACAGCAAAAAATGAAAGATATGTAAAATGATTGTAATAATGAGAAACCTATAAAGGCACACATTTTAGCCTGCCTATATTTAAGTAACACTAAGGACAAAAAATAAGCATAATCATCATCATATCTAAGCCTTATCCCAACATGGGATCAGGTTGGCCTACAATGCTGGAAAAAAGCTACAAAGCAATGAAGAACAGAACTTCTAGTTCATGTCTACTCTTTGTCATAGTTCCATGTAAAAGCAATTCAATTTATTCCATTTTATTTTTGTTTTCAAAGGTAAAAAGATCTTATATTAAAGGAGGGAGAAGGCCCATCGTGCAAGAAGATACTCACAAAGCTGACTTATTTTGTATATCACATTTTTATATACACTATTATCATATAAAGAACTATTCCTAATGACGTTATTCCATTGATTACTGATGATCTAGTGACACCAACAAACTCCTTGTCAATATTTGCCCGAAAGATTATAAGCCTCTCTATCTTTCCAACCACAACTTCTGATGGTACTTTCTTTGAAAAAATTCTTTGGTTATGTTCGAGCTAATAGTGACCAATATATGTATAACAGCTGGTACCAATTTCCATAGAATTTTGACTAGTCCCAAGTCTTCAAAGAGACCAGGTTGAGAAGAGTGTCCTTAGGTCAGATGTAAACCAGTCCTCAAAAATAGGTGTAAACTCAAAAAATTAGAGAGAAAAAGGAGGAAGAAAAGTAAGAGCAGCAGTACAAGAGAAGAAGATGGGGAAAAGAGGAGGAAGAAGAAGAAAGGTTCGAATAATCCTTCCCTCCCTTCTCTAATCCCTTTTACTAAAAATTAATGTTAAAATAATTACAAGTATGCCCTAAAGTGGGCGACCAGCTAGGCAGTACCATAAAGAGATTAAACAAAAAGAAATAACAGGCCCATTAGCTAGCAGCAAAATAGAAAAAATATTACGAGAGAAGATACTATGACCCATTCGGCCCAGTCTCTTTACACTCCCCCTCAAACAGAGCATAGATGTCAATCATGCCCAACTTGCTTATATAGTGTGTTATTTTTCCTCTCGGAACTCCCTTGGTCAAGATATCAGACAATTGTTCTTCTGATGTGATGAATGGCAAACACACTACTCCGGAGGAAACTCTTTCCCTTATAAAATGTCTATCAACCTCAATGTGCTTAGTTCTGTCATGTTGAACAGGATTATGTGCAATATTGATAACTGCTTGGTTGTCACAGTAGAGCATCATTGGCTTCTAATAGTCAACCCCCAATTCTTCCAAAAGGGATCGTAGCCACAGTAATTCTGGCACACCATGTGTCATTGCCCTGTATTCTGCTTCAGCTGAGGATCTAGCAATTACAGACTGTTTCTTACTTCCCAGCGACCAGGGCACAATAACCTGAGGTGGATCTCCTATCATCAATACATCCTGCCCAATCAGCATCAGTGAAAGATTCCAGCTTCATGTGTCCATGTTTGGAAAATAGAATACCCTTCCCTGGATTACCTTTCAAGTAACACAGAACCCTTTCTGCATCAGCTAAATGAGTATCTCTGGGAGAATGCATAAATTGACTAATAACACTTACTGCATAGGAAATGTTCGACCAAGTCATGCAAAGATATAACAACTTTCCAAACAGTCTCTGAAACACCCCCTTATCAGATAAAAGGTCACCATCTGTAGTAGAAAGCTTATGATCGGGATCAATAGGAGTGGAGATTGGTTTAGCTCCAAGTTTACCAGTCTAAGCAAAGAGGTCAAGGGCATATTTACGCTGAGAAGTGAAGATACCATCCTTACATCTAACAACTTCAATGCCCAAAAAATGCCGAAGATCTCCCAAATCCTTGATCTCAAATTTAGAGTTAAGAACATCTCCCCAAAATTTTATAGTAACATGGGATGCAAACAGGAGGGATCTGGCAACTTCAACCACATGTCGGTTCTTCCTTTCCGCCACTCATTCTGTTGTAGAGTGTAGGAACAAGAACTTTGATGAATAACCCCAAAAGTTTCAAGATAGGCGGAGAGGGTTTTCTCAAAATACTCCTTAGCATTATCAGAACGGAATATTTTGATCCGAGTGTTAAACTGGGTGAGGATGAGTTCATGAAAGTTTTGCACAATATCTGGTACATCATCCCTGGATTTCATGAAATAAATCCAAGTGAAACGAGAATAGTCATCAATAAAAAGGATAAAGTACCTGTAACCCCCCATAGTTGGCAAATGATATGGCCCCCACACATCAGAGTGAACATTATGGAAAGGAGAAAGAGATCTTTTATTGCTTATTGAATAAGAATGTCTACAATGCTTTGCCAGTTCACACGACTCACAATGAAGACTCAATAAAGACACTCCCTTAAACATATCTGGAAACAAATGACTCAAAGCAAAAAAAGATAGATGACCAAACCGAAAGTGACATAACAAGACTTTGTCAATAGACTCTGAGAAGATTGACTCTAAGGCAACTACATGAGTTGGTCCAAAAGCTCTATCCGGTGTGTCCAACAAGTATATTTTGTTCGCCTCATGGCCACTCCCAATCATCTTCTGAGATTGCAGGTCCTGAAAAACACAGTGAGTGGGAAAAAAGGTTATGCTACAATTCATGGATTTAGTTAAACTACTAATAGATAAAAGGTTTGTATTAAGTTTAGGGACATGAAGGACAGAGGATAAATAAAGGGTGCCAGAGGTCTTTATATCCCCTTACTAGAAATGGGAGCAAGAAACCCATCAGTAAGGGATATTTTCTCTTTACCAAAGAGGTGGTATGAGCAGAAGAGATTAGACAGGCTGGTCATATGGTCTGATGCACCGGAATCAAAAATCCAAGGGATTTTATGATTACCTGAAACTGAAGCATGATTTGCAAAATCACGAATACCTGAGTGAGCAAATGCTGATGATGATGATGTGTTGCTGGAAGAGTGAGATGAAGAAACAGTAGCTTCCAAGTGATTTAGCAGCCTCCCATACTTTTCAAAATCCGCTTTCATTGCTACCAACTGCTCAATGGTTGATTTTTCTTCACTCTCCTTATTTCCTCCTTCAAGTACTGTAGCAACATTAGTTGTCTTAGGCTTTCCTGTCTGAATGCCCTTCTTAGCATTGTTGTTATTCTTAAACCTGTCAGGAAGAAGCTCAAGATGAAGCTTCCAGCAAGTGTCCTTTGTATGCCTCGGTTTCTTGCAATATTCACATACCTGCTCCTTTATCTCAGTAGGACCCTTTGGCTTTATTCTAGCATGTGCAAAGTGTTCTATAGGTGGACTCTGTAACTGAACCTGCCGCCTACTCTCCTCACTGCTTATTATAGCGTATGCCTGGGAAAGAGTAACCTCATCTTTGGCCAGGATATTTTGCCTAATGATGTCAAACCTAGGATTGAGTCCAGTAAGAAATTCAAACACCCTATTTCTCTTCACCAACTTCCTATACATTTCAGCTTCATTCTTACTCTCCCATACAACTGTCTCTATAACATCAATTTCTTGCCATAGGGATTTCAGTATAGAATAGTAGATTGCTACACTCTTCTCCCCTTGTCTTAGGTTCTTCACGTCACTTTTCAACTTGTAGACTCTGGCTACATTCAACTTCTGTGAATAGGTCTTAGTAACACTATCCCATATGTCCTTGGCCGAAGACATCCAGAGATAATGTTGACTTATATAAGGTTGCATAGAGTTGACCAACCATCCAATGACTGTATAGTTCTCCTGCATCCATTTCTCAAATTCAGGGTCTGTCTCTTCGGGTTTCACTTTACTACCTGTGAAATACCCAAGGTTTCCTCTACTACAGACATAAATTCTTTTAGACTATGCCCAAGCAAGATAATTTGTCCCATCTAGCTTGATTGTGGTCACACCAGTCAAAATGGAATCTACCGAGCCAAGGCCAGAAACCGGCACTTGCTTAAACTCGCTTCCGTATGGCTCCATTAATCAAACGAAAATCAAAGAACCAGAAATTTGGTCTATATAAACTTACTTGAAATCAAACCAGAACCCAGATGCTTGAAAACTAGGGTTTTACTCCGTCCAACTATTGGGGAGGAAGAGAGAAGATGCAGCCGCTCCTACCAGAGCTTCCCAATCTCTTCCAAACCTGAACTGCCCTCCTTTAGGAGTCAAAAGACACCTCCCAAGCACAGAGCGCCACACCCAAAGCTTCACTTTTACCTGTACCTTCGAAAATCTCTAGTCGGCTACGGTTTTGGGCAGCAATAGAACAGCACCACTTCTTGGCAATATCCAGCCAGATTTAAACTCTCCAAACCCTCTACCAACTAGGCTAGAGATCCTTTGAGCAATAGAGAACCTACCTCTCCATACACTCTCTTAATCGAAGGGTGTATGGGAAAAGAGGAAGAAGAAAAGAAGGAAGAAAGAAACCTGCTCTGATACCAAGATGTAAACCAGTCCTCAAAAATAGGTGTAAACTCAAAAAATTAGAGAGAAAAAGGAGGTAGAAAAGTAAGAGCAGCAGTACAAGAGAAGAAGATGGGGAAAAGAGGAGGAAGAAGAAAGGTTTGAATAATCCTTCCCTTCCTTCTCTAATCCCTTTTACTAAAAATTATTGTTAAAATAACTACAAGTATGCCCTTAAGTGAGCGGCCAGCTAGGCAGTAACATAAAGAGATCAAACAAAAAGAAATAACAGGCCCATTAGCTAACAGGAAAATAGAAAAAATATTACAAGGGAAGATACTAGGACCCATTCGGCCCAGTCTCTTTACAAGGTCCTTTGGCAGTACCCATTGATTCCGAAAAAGCTTCTGGAAATGGATCCAAATACTGTAAGACTCCTTGCAGTGGATTAGTAGGTGATGTACAGATTCTGCCTCCACTCCACAACGAAACATAGATAGCCCGGTACCAAACCTTTAGATGGCATATGGTCTATGGTCAGAAGTCTGTCCAATATTGCTATCCATAGGAAGAACAGTACCTTGGATGAGATACCCATATGCTAGATCTACTTCCATTAGGGCTGCAATGGGGTTGGATATGGAGTGGATGTACCTCCATTTGAGTTCAACCTGACTGAAGTTGTTTAACATCCAAATTTGATCTGAAATCCAATCCAATATACAAAATGCTACTTCAAATTTGACTCTGTTGGATTTGTTGCAATGTTGGATTTCATTCGAATCCAATTAATACAAGCAAAAACAAAGGATATTTTCTAGAACGTATTACTGCAACAATCCATGAAATTTTAGTGAAGGCAACTACAAACTATCAGACAGAGATGGCAGAGTTTATTGGAGATCGTAAAAGGCAGGGGAGTCAAGAAATTGAAACTATTTTGTATAGATGAAAGAGATAGAAGGTAGATCATGGATGGAAGAGAAGATGATTTTGTGCTTATGACATAGGAGGCGAAGCTCTTGGCCATGGCTAGAACCCTTGAACAAGAAAGAAAGCTGACACGAAATGACTAAAGTCACCTTTTGTCAAAAAAATCAGAAAAAGCTCACACAATATTTGAACTGCTCGACACAAAGACACTTTGTCTCAATTCTTGTGTTGTAAAAAGCTAAAAGGGTGTGGGGGAATGAGTTATGGTGAGTGGCACTAAAATTCATATCGATATATAATATTATACATAATAAATTGATTTTTTCATTGGAGTCAGATTTTTGTTAGATTGGATTTGGATACACCTGAGTTTGATTTGATTATTCTCAGATGCTAATGCTATTTGCCTTGCCCCATCCAAATCCGACCTGATTATATTAATGTTGCATCCGAATTTGAGTTAATCAGCTCAGATTTCAGATCAGGCCACAGATTTTCGGAGCATGTCGACAGCCCTACTTCCGCGGGGCGTTTTCATCATTTCCCACCATCCACACCTTGTAAAAAGATTTAACTGAAAACTGACCAGACTTCTCAACCTGCTCCATCTTCTATCTTGAGCTTGCACTTGCAGACACATTTGATTCAGTTCCTAATCAAGGATACCAACCCTTTCTTTCCAGTCGTGTATGCTCTGTCAGAGTCTTGGTGTCCACACCAGCTGACCAGCCATCCTAATATCAATTTTATTTAGTTCATGGTACAGTAAGAACTAATAATATGCTTACAGGGTAAGTTGTTCACCTTTTTTCAATTCAACGTGCACTCTTACCAGTTACTATAGTAGTAAATCTACTGAACAAGTAGGTAGAACTAAAACCACATTAAGATGAGTACCATATACATATATAACCCCCTCTCCTAACCTAATTAATACAATAATAGCATGAGAACAAAAAACATGTACAGAAAGTAAACAATACTGTTGTACAGGAAGAAGAGAGAAAGGGAGAGAGGAGAGGAGAGACGAGAGGACTAAGAGCCCAAAAGGTACTGCAGGCGGCGCAGTATGTTATATTTATACTAGGGCGACAACAACTAAACATAAAGAAAAGGAAAAGTACAATAGTACCCCTGCGGTACTATACATATATAAAATAACATCTGTTAACACTCCCCCTCAAGTTGGAGCGTAGATATCAATCATGCCCAACTTGTCACATAGATCATGATGTCTTGAGTGGTGTAGTCCTTTTGTAAAGATGTCTGCAAGTTGGTCCTCAGAGCTGACATAGGGAGTACACACTTCGCCTATGATGACTTTCTCTCTGATAAAATGCTTGTCGACTTCGATGTGTTTTGTTCTATCATGTAGCACTGGGTTAGCAGCAATGTTTATGGCTGCTTTGTTGTCACAGAATAGGGTCATAGGCCTGTCCACTGGAAAACCCAACTCACTCAATAGATTCTTTATCCACATACTTTCAGCCACTCCATGAGCCATTGCTCGATATTCAGCTTCAGCACTGGATCTAACCACCACACTTTGCTTTTTACTTCTCCAGGTAATGCAGTAGCCACTGGTAGACTTTCTGTCATTTAGAGATCCAGCCCAATTTGCATCAGTATACACTTCAACTTTCAAATGCCCGTGTCTTTGAAACAACAAGCCAGCACTTGGAAACCTTTTAAGATATTGGAGGATTCTTTCTGCTGCTTCAAGATGAGTGAACATAAGTGCATGCATAAACTAGCTAAGGACACCAATAGCATAAGCAATGTCTGGGCGGGTCATAGAAAGATATAACAACCTCCCTACAAGTCTCTGAAACTGTTTCACATCCTTGATAGGTTCACCTTGGCTGTCACCTAATTTATGGTTGGGATCAATGGGAGAGTCAACTGGCTTCACTCCCATTTTTCCAGTGTCCTGGAGTAAATCTAGGACATACTTCCTTTGGGAAATGAAGATACCCTTTTTTGAGCAGGCAACTTCAATTCCAAGGAAGTATCTTGTTGGCCCTAGATCCTTTACTTCAAACTGTGTGGCAAGAAAACTCTTCAACCTCTGGATTTCATCCTTCCAGTCACCAGTGACAATTATATCATCAACATATACTATCAAAGAAGCAATTTTACCTTCTCCTCTTTTCACAAACAGTGTGTGATCAGATTGACATTGCTTGTATCCTTTCTACTGAACCGCAACATGGAATCTGCTAAACCAGGCTCTTGGTGATTGTTTCAGCCCGTATAAAGACTTTTTCAACTTGCACACCTTCTGTTCATTGCCTTGAGCCTAAAAACCAGGGGGTTGTATCATGTAAACTTCCTCTTCAAGGTCACCATTCAAGAATGCATTCTTGATATAAAGCTGATGTAGATCCCAATCAAGGTTAGCAGCAAGAGAGAATAGAACTCTAATGGAGTTCATCTTGGCAACAGGAGCAAAAGTCTCTGCATAATCAACTCCATACACTTGTGTAAACCCCTTTGCCACTAAACGAGCTTTATACCTCTCCACCGTGCCATTAGCCCTATGTTTGACAGTGAACACCCATTTACATCCAACTGGATCCTTTCCCTTAGGAAGATCTACAAGTTCCCATGTGCCATTTTAATGAAGGGCATTAATTTCTTCCTTCATGGCATCTGTCCATTCAAGTACTGAAAGAGCTTCTGCCACATTCTTAAGGATAGGGACACTGTCAATGGAAGTAAGAAATGCATGAAAAGAGGGTGAAATGTTTTCATAGGAAACAAAGTTGGAAATGGGGTGTTTAGTGGTGCACGATCTAACACCTTTCCCGTGAGCAATAAGACGGTCAAGGTCATTAGCAATAGAGGTATCAATTGTAATGGGGTCAGGGACATCATTGGGAACCAAGGTACCTGAGTGAGTATGATCCGCCCCCGAGGAGTTTGATGGCACTGAAGGTACAACTTCTAGATTCTCCACAGCTCTTGAATTTGGTTGGCCTTTGCGACGACGAAAGAAGACACGAAAAGGTGGAGGATCAGGAAGAGGAGAGAGTTGAACCAGTTTCTCCTCATTCCTACACTCCCCCTGAGGAGAAACAGGGAAAAAAGGCTCATTCTCAAAGAAAGAGACATCCATGGAAACATAGAATTTCCGAGAAACAGGATCAAAACAACGGTATCCCTTCTGAGTGAAGGAGTACCCCAGGAATATACAAGGAATAGCACGAGAATCCAATTTCGCACGAGTGGAAGACAAATTTTGGACAAAGCACCGACAACCAAATACGCGAGGAGGAATGGGAAGAAGGGGGGCCTTAGGGAAGAGAAGCTGATGTGGGGCTTTGCACTCTAACCAACGAGAGGGCATACGGTTAATGAGGTAGGTAGAACAAAGGACAGCCTCAAGCCAAAAACGTTTGGGGACATTCATATGGAGTAGTAAACCCCGGGCCACTTCAAGGAGATGTCGGTTCTTTCGTTCAACAACACCATTTTGTTGTGGTGTTCGGGCACAAGAGCTATGGTGAAGTGAACCACGTGAAGCAAAGAATTCCGTGAGATCACTATGAAAATACTCTTTCGCATTATCTGACTGAAAAATTTGGATTTCAGTTTGAAATTGGGTGAAGACCATCCGCTGAAAATCTTGGATAATTTTTGGTACTTCCCCCTGTTTCGCATGGGATATACCCAAGTATATCTAGAATAATCATCAATGATGGTAATAAAATACTTGTAACCACTCTCAAATGGAAAAATAATAGGGCCCCACACATCAGAATGAACAATGTGAAAATGAAATTCAGAGTTACTATTTTTTGGAAGAAAATGAGTTCTACAATGTTTACTCAATTGACACGTTTGACAAGAGAAATCTGAAACGGACACTGACTTAAACAGATTTGGAAACACAACTTTCAAAGACTCAAAAGATAAATGACTAAGGCGACAATGCCATAAATAAACTTGACTCTTACAGGACTAACTCTTAGACTCTGTAACATGAAGACTAGCCTTATTCTCTAGCATGTAAAGTCCATCAACCATACATCATCTACCAATCGTCCTCCCCGAGGCCAGATCCTGGATCACACGGTAAGAAGGGAAAAAGGTCACTGAGCAGTTTAAAGAATTAGTAACACTACTAACAGAGAACAAATTAATGGGAAATTTTGGAACATGTAAAACATCAGAGAGGGTAAGGCCGAGGGGAAGAGAAACGGTTCCTTGACCAGCTATGGAAGCATATGATCCATTAGCTAGTCTCACCTTGTCTCTTCCAGAAAGAAGGTGATAGGTTTGAAAGTAAGAGGACGTACCAGTCATGTGCTTTGACACTCCAGAATCAATGATCCATGGAGAGTCAAGGGTATGAGAAGCAACATGGAAAGCCGTGGCAGAGTTACCTGATGTATACGCAAATGAGGTTGAGGGAGGAGCATCCATCTGACGAATTGCTCTACCAATATAGCTCTAAATGGTCACGGAAGGAATTCATAATATCCTCCCTTGGGTCAGATCCAAATGAATGTGTTTGAGTCACAGTATGGATGGGGGGCCGATTCTCTCGAGTAGCCATGTTGTCCATAGTGTGTTTCTTTGTACCTTGTTGTCCTGACCTTTTATCCACATCTGAACTTTGCTTCTTATTCAGATCTTGAGCCCATTTCGGCTTTCCATGAAGATCCCAGCATGTATCTCGGGTGTGTCGGGGCTTCTGGCAATGAGTACACCACAATTTATCTTTGTCATCCATTTTTTTCTAATGATCTCCTTTCCTGGAAGAATTTCCTCCAGTAGTAGTAACACTCCCTTTCGCGGTCAACACAACTGCATCTCCACCAGAACTGTTCATCAAATTCCTTCTGCTTTCTTCAGATTGTACAAGAGCATAAACTTCCTGAACAGATGGAAGATCCTTAGAACCGAGGATCTGGACCCTGATAGACTCATATGTAGGGTTCAAACCATGTAAGAAAGCAAACACTCTCTGCTGGGAGACGAGTTTTTTGTACAGTTTTGCATCTTCATCACACTTCCATTCCACACTCTGGTAATGATCCAACTCCTTTCAGACAGAAGTCAAGTCAGAGTAATATACAGATAGACAACTCTCCCCCTGTTTAGACAAGATTCTGCCTGTAGTTGGTAGATTTTTGCATAGTGTCGCAGTTCCGAATATGTTGATTTTGCTTGTTCCCAGATCTCATTTTCCGTTTCAGCCCACATGAAATTCCTCCTTATTTGAGGTTGCATAGAGACTAAAAGCCAAGACATAACCATGCTGTTTTCCTAATTCCATCTATCATATTCAGCACTCCTAGAATGTGGTTCTTTTATTCTCCCATTAATATAACCTATCTTCCCCCTTGCAGTGATGTACAGCTTGATCCCTCTTTACCACTCTAAATAATTTAAACCATCAAGAGGGACAATGGCCATGGGAAAGGATAGGTCCACACCCCCACTCATTCCATTCAGCGTTGAGGAAACTCCGGATGTAGCAGAATCTTCACCACTCATGATTTCAGATTCAAAAAAAAAAAAAACAACACCCAAAAAAGAGGAACACAGCCTTAAAAGGTTGTTACAGAAGGTACCAGCCACTTCCAGACCTTCAGTCCACCAAAAAAGCTGCTGTTGCAGCACATAAACAAGGTCCTTACGACCTACAGTTTCACAGGGATCAAACGACCCCACAAAAAAGGAAAAGAAAGAGGTGCAGCTCACCTCACATCCAATCGGCAGACCTAGTACAGGTCCAGCGCAGGCACACGACCAGAAAAGAGAAGAGAGTAAAAAAAAAGGTACTTCAGTCGAACATCAGGGCAGCCGAACAGCAGATGAGAACAAAGTAAAAGAAGGTTACTTCAGTCGAACATCAGGACAGTCGAACAGCAGATGAACAACAGATGGTAACTTCTGAAAGTCTGCCACCCTCGAAACAAAGTCTTCTACATGCTGGAAGAGGAAAAGACAGACTGCACGACTTCACCATTCAGACCTGGACGTCCTACTCTGATACCATGTTGTACAGGAAGAAGAGAGAAAGGGAGAGAGGAGAGGAGAGACGAGAGGACTGAGAACCCAAAAGGTACTGCAGGTGGCGCAGTATGTTATATTTATACTAGGGCGACAACAACTAAACATAAAGAAAAGGAAAAGTACAATAGTACCCCTGCGGTACTATACATATATAAAATAACATCTGTTAACAAATACCAAACCCCGCTGACAATCAAAATATTGAGCATTTCCATGGTTTGAAATATTCTTATATCAACTGTATTCAACTAAGCCTTGACCCAACTATAGCTATATGGAGTCAGCTACATAATCTTGTTCAACCATTCCACTCTGTTCAATGCCATATCTATTGTTAAATTATGGACTCTCAAATCATGCCTCACTGCTTTAGGCCCTGTCCTTTTGGTTTGCCCTAGCTCTTTATAAACCAGTAGAAAAATGAAAGAATGGAAGAGAGAGAGGAGAAAAGAAGAAAGGTCTGGGGTCCAAAAGTAAAATGGATGGCACCCACTGTTATTATTTATAATAGAGTGAACAGCTGTACAAAATAAAAAAGGCAAAAAAGACTAAAATACTCTTTTGGAAACTAATGTTCACAGTCCAGTTTGGAGAAGATCTCAGACCAAACCAGTAAATTACGAATTGAGAAATTTCCAAACCAAACCAACCGCTTTGGCATGGAAACCAAACCAGATCAAACCATTACGGTTTGGTCCAGTTTCTAATATGGTTTGGGGACTTTGAACCATTCTATGATTCTATTGGGCTTAACCCAATTAGAAAGCCCAAATAGCTCCCCTAAAAATTAAAACTTAAAACTTTTATTTTATTATAAAATAAATAGTTCATTATATATTTATAATTTTATGCATTCAATTTATATATATTATATTATATATAATATTTATACATCATATATTCATATATTATATTTATACATTTACATTATATTATATATATAATTTCAGTTTAGGGTTTGGTTTGGTTCAGTTTTACGGTTTGAACAGTATAATGAACACCCCTAATTATAACTCAGGCATTCCAAAGTTGGGATGCTGAACCCAAATTCATAACCATTGTTACAAAGCAGCCCAGAAAAGTTTGCTCCTGTTTGATCCTTGTTTGGCTAGAACATCAGCCAGGCCATTTGCTGTTCTTGTAACCCATTGGAAGTGTGCTTCAATTTCCCTTGTAAGGCACCAAACTTCTCTCATAGCTTGCCTGTGGTTCCAGCTTCCCAAATCTCCAGTTTTCATCCAGTCTATCACTAATCTTGAATCCCCTTCCACTTCAATCTGGTGTAGTCCCATCTGTTTAGCCAGTCTCAGACCTTGCAGCAGTGCTAACACCTCAGTTCTTAATGAATCGCCCACTCCTATAGGCCCCAGAAAAAGAGCCAAAATTTTACCTTCCCTGTCTCTAAAGACTCCACCTACTCCTGAGGGCCCTGGGTTACCAAGAGAGCTGCCATCAAAATTGAAATTTATTTTTTGTTGTGTAGTGGTTGCCCAACTCTCTTGAATTGCTAGACTAGATCTTGAAGAGTTTGCTACTGAATTCCAGCCCCTGATTATATCATCCATTGTGAATTCCTTAAACAACTCATCTGATTTTACCCAATGCACTACCTTGACAGTGATGCAATCAATCAAATCCACCCTTGATTTTCTTTTTCCTTGAAATATTCTACCATTTCTTTCCTCCTAAACTGTCCATAAAACTGTGGCTCTTGTGGCTCTCCACAACATCCTTCCCCTTTTTCGGTTGTTTAAAGAAACTTGGTCCCTCTCAAGTTGGGTTATAGATGTCAATCATACCCAACAAGTTACACACTCACTATGCCACAAGGAATCAACCTCTTTAAGTGAAAACATCTGCAAGTTGCTCCTTTGTGCGCACATATGGACCACACACCTTACCTCTCCTTTTTCTATCTTTTCACGGACAAAATACTGATCAACATCAATGTGCTTGGTTTGGTCATGGAGAACAGGATTTGCAGCAATATTAGTGGCTTCTTTGTTATCACAATATAATGACATGAGGTCACTCACTGTAAAACCAAGCTCTCCTAGAAGGCTCTTAATTCGCAAGACTTCTGCCACCCCATGTGACATAACTCTATACTCAGCTTCTTCACTTGATCTAGCAACCACCCCTTGCTTCTTACTTAGGTACTTTCTTCAAGTACCTAAGTACCCATTTTGTAGCTACAAGATGGGAGGTTATAGAAGCATGCATATATTAACTAAGAACTCCAATAGAATAAGCAATATCTAGGCATGTCATGGAGAGGTATAACAATCTTCTAACGAGTTTACATTTGCAAGGGCCTCTCTCTCATTGTTTCCAAATTTGTGATTCTACTCTATTAGAGTATTTGCTGGTTTAGTTCCCAATTTCCCAGTATCTTGAAAATAGAGAACATATTTTCTTTGGGAGATGAAGATGCCCTTTATTGAGCGAGGAACTTCAATCCCAAGGAAATACCGAAGAGGGCCCAAATCCTTTACTTTTTTTATCAGCAAAGTAAATTTATTTTTATTAAATCAGAAGTAGGAATGATGAATACAACTTGATTGTCTATAGTGTCAATCCCTTTATAACCCAAATTACATGGATGCCCAAAACAATTGTTGCCTCATAACCCCTTGTTTTGCTAAGGAGTCAGCCAACTCATTTGCACTCCTTCTAATCCATTTGAATTTTACCTCTAATTCTCTTGCTAGCTTTTCCACTTCTCTTAACATGTGTTGTAGGGTCCAAGGGATACGCCTGTTAGATTTTTCCAATGAGATGACCACTTGTGAGTCTTCTTCCACCTCAGTCATTCTAAACCCAACTGTTTAGCTAGTCTGAGACCTTGCAAAAGAGCCAACAGTTCAGCCTTCAAAGAGTTTCCCAAACCAAATGGCCCTGAAAACAATGCCACAATTCTCCTCTCTGAGTTTCTGATGAACCTTCCTGTTCCAGCCATACTTGGGTTTCCAAGGGAACTTCCACCGAAGTTTAGTTTTACTTTATTACCTGTTGGGGGTATCCACTCCATACAAACTGTGTCTTTTACTCTCGAAGAAAGCACTACTTCAGCCCAGACCCTTGAAAAGTCTGTTACTGAGAAGGTTTTGAAGATGCCTAAGGTCTTCACCCAAAATGCTACGGCTACCTTTATTTTTATACTATCTACTCTTCTCCAAGATGATTCTACTACTCCTCTCTTCCCACACCACCCAACAAATTGCTGCCTTAGTGGCCCTCCAAATCACTTTCCCCCTTTTCTTTGGTTGCCTCAAGAAGTCAGGATTGAACAGACCTGCCACATCTTGATGGGGGGCCCACCTGCACCCAAAGAGAAAACTGAAGAACTCCCAGATTTTAAGCACAAAGGAACAAGAGGCTAGTAAATGGGATAGCAACTCACCACTATCCCTATATAGGAAGCACATGTGAGGAGAAAGGCACACAGAAGGCCTTCTATTCTGCAACATATCACAAGCACTTGCCTTTTCCAAGAAAAATTTTCCAATAGAAAGCTTGAATTTTAAGTGGGATAGGCTTACTCCAAATTTCTTTCATTGGGAAGTTCACCCCTTTGATAGTTAGATGCAGCAAGGGACTTAAAGAAGGAAGAACAAGTAATGAGGCCATCTAGAGATAATGTCCAAGTTCTTCTGGAATCCTCAAGGGAGGAGTCTAGCAAGATCTGCCTTAAGGTATCGAGCAAGTTTATCAAAGAAGAACACCCAAAACCCCTTAACCCTCTTCTAAACCCGAGGTTCCAATTTAATCCATTTGGAGAAAGCGTTCCTATTCTTGATATGAGTTCCCCTTTAAGCTGATAAATGCCAAAGAGATCAGGAATGCAAAGAAGTTCCAAGTAATTAGATTGAAGAAAAATGATCAAATCACTTAGACAATGCAAAGAAGTTCAAAGTAATTAGAACTGCCCTACAAATGATGAAGAGATAATTGGTGTCCTCTTCTTTGTTGGAGGTAGCATGGTTGCTCCTCATGCCATAGTTGTTCCTCTTTTATGTATCTTCTCTTTCATCCTTAATAAAATATTTTAGATCAGTTACCAATCAGAAGAAAAACAAAAGGAAATGCATTGTTTCCCAAAAATACATGATATAGTTGTTCATGTCTTTCACAAGAAATAATATAATCAAGTAAATATGACCACAAGGTTTGCAATAAGAATGAAACAACAGATAGGCATCTGGTTTAATGTCAGAGGCATTAAGAAGCCAAAATACAAGGAAAATTAGGTGAAGAGAAAAAGAATTTTCTTTGAATCCACAATATAAAGCCCCTGAGGAAATAAGATCCTAGAAGATAACTAGTTTTACACAATTCAAATGGATACCTACCTAAGCCTTACGTTGACACCATTATATGATTCGTATGGCATCTCAACAGTAGAAAATTCAAAAGGGTATGTTTTCTTTTCATATATTTCACCAGGCACATCAAGTTCACGTACTGCATGTAAGAATATCAAGTGTTAGAACCAAATCAATACCAGAAAGTTATTGACAGCCAGAATATGGACAAACAACTAATAAGAAAAGGATTCATACTGACAATGATGTCCAACATACGGATAAATGCCTCAATCCATGAGAAACTAACATTTATAACGAATGAAAAAACAAAAGGAGAAAAAAAGAGAAAAAAAAAATTGAACATATTATTGCTAGATTGTTTCATAGGATAAGAAATTCTATGCTAAAATGCACTCACCAAGGGAAGTAAAATCATAAAAGTTGCCTCTGTCAAAGTACAACTCTGCAAAGAGAAAATAATTAGTCAAAACATTTCTATGAACATACCAAACATGTTATCAACTATTGACTGGACCATATTTCAATAACTACCATGAATGGACATGTAGAAAGTGAGATATGTTACAATTCTTGTTACAGGGCTAGATAAAAGGACCTAGGCCAAATTTAAGTATTAATTGTCCAAATTTATTCACTGTGAATTATTCATTTGACACTACTGCCAACAGTAAAAGTATTGTTCTAAATATTGATGGGAAAAGCAAGATGATGTATGTAGTAAGACCCAAGGGTCAACACAAAAAGAGAATTTCATTATATACAAAAGACAACCAGGTGAAATTCTAAACTTAGCAATGAAAGAAGCATATTGTTACAGAGAAGCTATTACCACTCAAAAGAGGATTGGCATGTACTTGTGGGATTATGGGAAAACAAATATGATCCAGGTAAGTTGGAGAGAGAATAATGGTGGATGGATAACTTTGAATTTTGATGGATCAGTAAAAGAGAATGGAAAGAGCCCAGCAATAGGAGTTGTACACGAGGATGGAGGAGGTTTCTACAGAGCATTGGCGAAGATGGTTGGATTATGCTCGGTAAACATCAAAAAGTCTTGGGCAGTATACTTGGGGGGTCAGATGGGTACATCAGAGAGGGTTTACAAAGCTCCACATCCAGGGACATTCAGCAATTGTTATTGAAGCATTGAAACAGGAAAAAACAGAGGTAAAGATGTTTCGGTGGCTAATCAGAAACACAAGGAAATTACTAAACCTTTTCAGAGATTAGAATAAAAAAAATATTCAGAGAAGCAAATAGAGCAGCTGACCATATGGCCAACATAGGCCATGCCTACTGAAATGAGCAGCATTGGTGGCCAACTATATCAGAATCCTTAGATCAGATCTTTAAAGATGTGGAAGACAGATCGTGACTGTGTACTGTTCAAGTGCAATGAAATTTATTGTATTACAATATATATATATAGAAAGTTGGGTAAAACCCACTAGTAGCTTATTTACAATATCAGATAACTAAAACACCACTACAAGCCCTTTATAATAGAATTCCTTTACCCCAATACCATGAGACCATAAGACTAATTCAAGCCAAAGTCTCATCTTTTGCAGCCCACAAAATACTTAAAGGCTTGACCCATCTTGTAAATGTACCCCAGTATCAACACAGATATGCCTAAAGGGGCATTTGAGAGCATAAGAGATCCTTTTGTTAATATATTTCTAGATACACCAACAAATAGCAAAAGGCACTATATCCAAAGAGTGGATCCATAGAACCCAACAAAAACTGAGACAGGAGCTAAGGTGCCCGCTAGTCCAGGACAGCTCCAATATTTGAAGGGGTTCAATAACCCCAAAAGGGATAATAAAGAGATACAAAACCTGGAATGCAAATTGACAAGATAAGAAAAGTTGGTTTGTGCTCTCTTCACCCTTGAAGAAAAGTCTTTAATCTCTGTTGGAGTCTCTTACATGTGCAATTATTTGAAGAACTACCTTCCAACAAAACACCTTGAACTTTGGAGAGATGCTTTCCAGATGGTTTTAACTGGTAAAGGTTGGGCTAAAGGGTTGCCTGGTTGGTTTGGTAGAGGATTTTGAAGAAAGACAAACAGAAGGGCAAAGAAGACACATTTTAAATATTCCAACAGGTTTATCACTTCTATTGTTTCAGAGTCTCTCAAACCCCTTCTAAGACCTAAATCCCAAGAAATGCCCTTGTTAGCAATGTCTATACAAACTCAAAATTGGTTATTAGATGACAAAGCAAGAATTCTAGGGTATTTTAGTCTCAAGGGCAAACCATTCCATCAAGAACCTCCCCAAAATATCTTGCAGGTCACCAATATAAGGATCATATCTAGTTGCTGTCAAAACAAGAGTGGATGTCCATACTTGCTTCCCATGAGCAATTAAGCATGACACCTCCAGTGGTGTCACATTTCAGATGTTACCAATCACAATTCTTTTTGTCAATGATTCAACACTTTATTAGAAGAACAAAGGAAAAAAGGACATCCTAGTAACCAAGAGGTCCCAAATTAGAGTACAAACAGAAAAGACAACACAATACCACGTGAAAGACCTTTACATAATTATAAAAATAAAATAAAATAAATGTTGAAATATTTGCAATAGGTTGAGAAGATCCACAAGAATGAGAAACATGAAGCATATGAAACAAACCTATCTGGCCAAGGAGCTCAATTTTCACACCATTGTGCTCAACCTTTTTTCCTAGAGTTGGTTCTATAGAAACCTGTATGTGATACCACACGAAAACTAAACTTTCAGCATAACAAGTTCGAGAAAAGAAAATCAATAAAAGTTTGAATACTATACATGAGCTCAAAAACAATAGAAATCAACAAAACAAAAAGAAAACAGAATACCTCCCCAACAATGCTTTCTTGACTTTGGAACAAAGGAACCATTGCCACTTGACCATTTTCCTTCTTTAACGCAACCTTTTTTTTTTTTTTTTTTTTTTGGGGGGGGGGGGGGGAGGCAGAAAACAGACTTCAAAGTAAGAATCAATATAAATGTGATATCAAAATAATCAAGAAAAAAATTCCAACATGGAGGAGGGGGTGTAAGAAATGAGAATTACTTGTAAAATTGTAATGTAAAAATAGGGTGTGGTTCCATCATAACTCAGAAGTCTGACGTCTCTGATTAGGGTGTGACTCCATCTAATTTACCATATAACAAAAGAGGGATCACAATGGAGTCTGATTCACTTGAGTGAGCATACCGTGTGGTTTCTATTACTGTGAATGAAGCTGCAAAGTTTACGGAAAGATTGACAGTGTTGGAGGCTTGCTTGATTCGGACACATAGGAGATGAACCAGATATTGATGCCTTAATGGCATGAGCAGCAGTTGAGTGGGGGAAGGAGAAGATTTTGGGCATTTGGAAGAGATGCAAATCAGTCCTCAAATATTAGGTGTAAATTTGAAGATTAGAAGAAAAAGGAAGAAGAGAAGTAAGAGCAACAACACGAGAAGAAGATGGCGAAAAGAGAAGGAAGAAGAAGTATCGAATTATCTTCCCTTTCTCCTCTAATCCCTTTTTTTATTAAGAATTAAAGTTAGAGTAATGACAAGTATGCCCTTAAGTGGGCGGCCAGCTAGGCAGTAACATAAAGAGATTAAACAAAAAAGAAATAACAGGCCCATTAAGAGAGGCCCATTAGCTAACAATAAAAGAAAAGATATTACAAGAGAAGATACTAGGACCCATTCGGCCCAGTCTCTTTACACTCCCCCTCAAGCTGAGCATAGATGTCAATCATGCCCAGCTTGCTTATATAATGTATCAATTTCCCTCTTGGAACTCCCTTGGTCAAGATATCAGCCAATTGCTCGTCTGATGTGATGAATGGCAAACAAACTTCTCCTGAGGAAACTCTTTCCCTTATAAAATGTCTATCAACCTCAATGTGCTTAGTTCTATCATGTTGAACAGGATTATGTGCAATGTTGATAGCTGCTTGGTTGTCACAGTAGAGCATCATTGGCTTCTCGTAGTCAACCCCCAATTCTTCTAAAAGGGATCGTAGCCACAGTAATTCTGACACACCATGTGCCATTGCCCTGTATTCTACTTCAGCTGAGGATCTAGCAACTATAGATTGTTTCTTACTCCTCCATGACACAATGTTCCCAGCAACCAGAGCACAATAACCTGAGGTGGATCTCCTATCATCAATACATCCTGCCCAATCAGCATCAATGAAAGATTCCAGCTTCATGTGACCATGTTTAGCAAATAGAATACCTTTCCCTGGAGTACCTTTCAACTAACACAGAACCCTTTCTGCAGCAACTAAATGAGTATCTCTGGGAGAATGCATAAATTGACTAATAACACTTATTGCATAGGAAATATCTGGTCGAGCCATGTAAAGATATAACAACTTCCCAAACAGTCTCTGAAACACCCCCTTATCAGATAAAAGCTCACCATCTGTAGCAGAAAGCTTGTGGTTATGATCAATAGGGGTGGAGATTGGTTTAGCTCCAAGTTTACCAATCTCAGCAAGGAGGTCAAGGACATATTTACGCTGAGAAATGAAGATACCATCCTTAGATCTAGCAACTTCAATGCCCAAAAAATACCGAAGATCTCCCAAATCCTTGATCTCAAATTCAGAGTTGAGAAATCCTTTTACTTTACTGACCTCTTGAGTATCATTACCCGTGACCACAATATCATTAACATAAACTATCAAGAAGGTCACCAGAGAGCCATTTCTCTTCAAGAACAGGGTATGATCAGATTGAGTTTGTGTGTAGCCAAAGGAGACAAGAGCAGCCCTAAACCTCTCAAACCAATCCTGAGAAGACTGTTTGAGACCATAAATAGATTTCTGCAGTTTACACACCTTGCCTTGCATTTCCTTCCCATACACCCCTAGAGGCAGAGACATATAGACC
Organism: Nelumbo nucifera; assembly: GCF_055504915.1. NCBI lineage: Eukaryota > Viridiplantae > Streptophyta > Magnoliopsida > Proteales > Nelumbonaceae > Nelumbo > Nelumbo nucifera. The sequence goes on along the minus strand of NC_142656.1, from coordinate 22,504,812 downwards.
TCTTCATGCAGGTCTCCATTCAAGAAGGCATTTTTAACATCAAACTGGTGTAGGGGCCAGTCAAAAGTAGCGGCTAGAGATAGTGAAACCCTGATTGAGGTCATCTTAGCGATAGGAGCAAATGTCTCAAGATAGTCAATGCCATACATTTGAGTGTAGCCCTTAGCAACCAGCCTAGCCTTAAACCTCTCAATCGAGCCATCAGAGTGATATTTAATAGTAAACACCCATTTACAACCCACTGGTTCCTTCCCTTCAGGCAAGTCAACAATATCCCAGGTATGGTTCTTATGCAAAGCATCCAGTTCAGCCATCATAGCATCCCTCCATTCAGGTTGAGATAAGGCTTCCGGTACGGACTTGGGTATCACATGGGAAGAAACAGATGCAAGAAAAGAGTAGTAGGAAGGAGAGAGAAGGTTGTAAGATGGGTGTTTGGAGATACAATGGGATGTACACTTCCGCTTTCGCTTGCGGAGAGCAATAGGAAGGTCAAGGTCTGGGAAAGCTGTAGATGGGTTAGAAGAAGGCTGACCTGTTACCTCAAAAATGATGGGAGGAGCAAGAGGCTCTTCTGTGGGAGTGGAAACAACCTGCCCATGTCTGAATCTCTGCCTTTAGTACCACCTTTGGAGAACAAGAGGAGGAGGAATTATAGGAGAATGAGGTGGAGGAGGAGGAGGAATAGGAATATTGGAGGTAGGTCCAGTGGAAGAAATAGACACCTCATGATAGGACTCAAGAGGAATGGGAAGAGGAATAGCTGGAGACATAGCAAAGGGCTCTTCAGATTTCTCCCCCTCAGGAGGAATGCTAAAGAAAGGAGTCAACTCAGCAAAGGTGACATCCCGAGATAAAAAACGGGTGCCACGAACTGGATCAAAGCAGCAATATCCCTTCCGTGCGGAAGCATATCCCAGAAAAACACATTTATGAGCCTTAGGTTCAAACTTGTGCCATTGATGACTGTGAATATGCACATAGCAAGTGCACCCAAAAACACGGAGAGGAAGAGAAAATATATCCACATCCGGGAAGAGAAGGCTAAAGGGGGTTTTAAAGTCAAGGACCCGGGAGGGCATACGGTTGATCAAAAAAGTAGCAGTAAGAACAACATCTCCCCAAAATTTTATAGGAACATGGGAAGCAAACAAGAGGGATCTGGCAACTTCAACCACATGTCTGTTCTTCCTTTCCGCCACCCCGTTTTGTTGTGGAGTGTAGGAACAAGAACTTTGATGAATAACCCCAAAAGTTTCAAGATAGATGGAGAGGCTTCTCTCAAAATACTCCTTAGCATTATCAGAACGGAATATTTTGATACGAGTGTTAAACTGGGTGAGGATGAGTTCATGAAATTTTTGCACAATAGTTGGTACTTCATCCCTGGATTTCATGAGATAAATCCAAGTGTAACGAGAATAGTCATCAATAAAAAGGATAAAGTACCTGTAACCCCCCATAGTTGGCAAATGATATGGCCCCCACACGTCAGAGTGAACAATATGAAAAGGAGAAAGAGATCTTTTATTGCTTACTGAATAGAAATGTCTACAATGCTTTGCCAGTTCACACGACTCACAATGAAGACTCGATAAAGACACTCCCTTAAACATATCTGGAAACAAAATGACTCAAAGTAGAAAACGACAAATGACCAAATTGAAAGTGACACAACAAAATTTTGTTAACAGATTGACAAAACTGACTCTAAGGCAACTCCATGAGGTGGCCCCAAAGCTCAATCCGGTGTGTCCAACAAGTATATTCCGTTCGCCTCATGGCCACTCCCAATCATCCTCTGAGATTGCAGGTCCTGAAAAACACAATGAGTGGGAAAAAAGGTTATGCTGCAATTCATGGATTTAGTTAAGCTGCTAACAGATAAAAGGTTTGTGTTAAGTTTAGGGACATGAAGGACAGAGGATAAATAAAGGGTGTCAGAGGTCTTTATATCTCCTTTACCAGAGATGGGAGCAAGAGACCCATCAGCAAGGGATATTTTCTCTTTGCCAGAGAGAAGATGGTATGAGCAGAAGAGGTTAGACAGGCTGGTCATATAGTCTGATGCATCGGAATCAATAATCCAAGGGATTTTATGATTACCTGAAACTGAAGCATGATTTGCAGAAGCACAAATACCTGAGTGAGCAAATGCTGATGAAGATGATGTGTTGTTCGAAGAGTGAAATGAAGAAACAGTAGCTTCCAAGTGATTTAGCAGCCTCCCATACTTTTCAAAATCCGCCTTCATTGCTGCCAACTGCTCAAAGGTTGATTTCTCTTCACTCTCCTTATTTCCTCCTTCAGGTACTGTAGCAACATTAGTTGTCTTAGGCTTTCCTACCAGACTGCCCTTCTTAGAGCTGTTGTTATTCTTAAACCTATCAGGAAGAAGCTCAGGATGAAGCTTCCAGCAAGTGTCCTTTGTATGCCTCGGTTTCTTGCAATATTCACATATCTGCTCCTTTTTCTTAGTAGGACCCTTTGGCTTTATTCCAGCATGTGCAAAGTGTTCTGTAGGTGGACCCTACAACTGAACCTGCCGCCTACGCTCCTCACTACTTATCATAGCATATGCCTGGGAAAGAGTAACCTCATCTCTGGCCAGGATATTTTGCCTAATGATGTCAAACTCAGGGTTGAGTCCAGTGAGAAATTCAAACACCCTATTTCTCTCCACCAACTTCCTATACATTTCAGCATCATTCTTACTCTCCCATACAACTGTCTCCATAACATCAATTTCTTGCCATAGGGATTTCAGTATAGAATAGTAGATTGCTACACTCTTCTCCCCCTGACTTAGGTTCTTCACATCACTTTTCAACTTATAGACTCTGGCTACATTCAACTTATGTGAATAGGTCTCAGTAACACTGTCCCATATCTCCTTAGCCGAAGACATCCAGAGATAATGCTGACTTATATGAGGTTGCATAGAATTGACCAACCATCCTATGACAGTATAGTTCTCTTGCATCCATTTTTCAAATTCAGGGTCTGCCTCTTTGGGTTTCACTTTACTACCTGTGAGATACCCGAGTTTTCCTCTACTACAGACATAAATTCTTATAGATTGTGCCCAAGCAAGATAATTTGTCCCATCTAGCTTGATTGTGGTTACACCAGTCAAAACGGAATCTACTGAGCCAAGGCCTGAAACCGGCACTTGCTTGAACTCACTTCCGTATGGCTCCATTAATCAAATGAAAATCAAAGAACCAGAAATTTTGTCTATATAAACTTACTTGAAGTCAAACCAGAACCCAAATGCTTGAAAACAAGGGTTTTACTCCGTCCAGCTGTTGGGGAGGAAGAGAGACAATGCAGCCGCTCCTACCAGACCTTCCCAATCTCTTCCAAACCTGAACCGCCCTCCTTTAGGAGTCGCAAGACACCTCCCAAGCACAGAGCGCCACACCCAAGCTTCACCTTTACATGTACCTTCGAAAATCTCTAATCGGCTAGGGTTTTGGGCAGCAACAGAACAGCATCGCTTCTTGGCAATATCCAACTAGATTTAAACTCTCCAAACCCTCTACCAACTAGACCAGAGATCCTCTGTACCATAGAGAATTTATCTCTTCATACACTCTCTTAATCTAAGGGTGTATGGGAAAAGAAGAAAGAAAAAAAAGGAGGAAATAGACCTGCTCTGATACCAAGATTCAAATCAGTCCTCAAATATTAGGTGTAAATTTGAAGATTAGAAGAAAAAGGAAGAAGAGAAGTAAGAGCAGCAACAAAAGAGAAGAAGATGGCGAAAAGAGAAGGAAGAAGAAGAAGTATCGAATTATCTTCCCTTTCTCCTCTAATCCCTTTTTTTATTAAGAATTAAAGTTAGAGTAATGACAAGTATGCCCTTAAGTGGGCGGCCAGCTAGGCAGTAACATAAAGAGATTAAACAAAAAAGAAATAACAGGCCCATTAAGAGAGGCCCATTAGCTAACAATAAAAGAAAAGATATTACAAGAGAAGATACTAGGACCCCTTCAGCCTAGTCTCTTTACAGGAAGCAGAAGCTGTTGTTTATGTTTCAGAATAAAGATGCAGCATATTGGGTGTTGAACTTTAAGGCGAGCAAAAAGTTCTTGTGGTTTACACTTAAGGAGGTGGTTCCAGCAGCAGGGGCGACCAACAGTGGTCGGAGGAGAAGAACAGTTTGGATTGGAGTTTTGGGAATTCCTCTTCATGTTTGGTGCTTGCATACATTTAGGGCAGTTGGAAACTGCTGTGGAAAGCTTCTGAAACTTGACAACAGGAATAGGATTTGGGAGAAGATTGATGTAGTGAGAATGTTGATTGAGGTTTACGATTTGAATAGTATCCCAACAGTAATCGAGTTTGAGTTTGCAGGGGAGATTTATGATTTGAGAGTTATAGTAGAAGGGGAAGATTTGATGTCTCTGCATTCACCTGATGAGAGAGAAAGTGGACTTGTGCAGATTTGGACAGAGGAGCAATGGAGGTCGAGTTGTAGGGGAACATTGTAGAGGGGAAGGAGAAGATGGAAGGTTGGTTTAGGGAAGAAGACAATGAGCTGGAGGGCAATCAGGTAATTTCGATGCCTGATGTTTCAAGGGGCTTGAGAAGTTGAAAGGTCAGGTGAAGGAGTCAAGGGACAAAAGAGTAATTGTTGAGGCAGATGGTGTTAAGGTGGCAAAGGTTTGTAGTCACCAAGTGGAGGGAGAATTGTTTTTTGGAAAAGGAAAGGGTGTTGACCCAGGTGTCTAAGCTAGTAAGGTTATCGAAAAGGGGGTTTGATTTCAATAAAGGAGAAGAGGGAACCACATTTGTTTTGAGAGAAGAAGGTGGAAAGGCAACAATTGTATCTAGGGTTGAAAATAAGTTAAGTGGGGACCACTTCCTTAAGAAAAGTGATCTAAAAAGAGGAAGCCGGTGGAGTTGTCTAAGAGTTAAAAAGCAAGCTGGGCATGATTGACATCTGTGCTCAGCTTGAGGGGGAGTGTAGAGAGACTAGGCCGAATGGGCCCTAGTATCTGTTTTTATGTTTAAGTAGTATGTTTTTTATTTTGTATGTTAATGGGCCTGTTAACCTCTTTTATAAGTTCTTTCAAGTTCTTGCTTAGCTGGCTGCTGTATTCCTCTTTCTCTCTTCTTATTCTATTCTGCTGAATTCCTCTTTCTCTCTCATTCTTTTCTACTTTAATCAAGTTCTTTATATCAGATTTACTTCTCTCTACATTTGTCTTATTGGGAAAAAGGAAAAATAAATTGATTGATTGTTTATTCAACAACATTTGAAGTAGGGTTTTCTATCCATGATCGTAAGAATTTGAAGTAGGGTTTTCAATGCCAGCTGCAAACCTGATACAACCCTCCATCTGGGATTGAGGTTCACAATTAAGGCAAGCTCAAAAATGGTAGAAGAACAAATTGGCACCGTTCATTCCTGTTATGTAATGTTTCACTACCAGAGTAAAAGCGAAAGGAAGGCACTAACAAGATAACCTCCTTAGAGTCTTAGACAGCCAATCTTCATTCCTGTTATGTAATGTTTCACCACCAGAACAAAAGCGAAGGGAAGGCATCAACAAGACAAACTCCTTGGAGTCTTTTTTGATGAATCAACCTCCTTAGAGTCTTAGACAACCTAATATAAGCCCCCCCCCCCTCCCTTGCTTTAAAAACAGTAAACAGCATATAAACCATACTTTACACCACTTGAATTTCATGCTCGTCTATCTTATGAGTGCAAACAGAAATGCTTCTAATGCTCGATCCTTCACAATTAGGGCCATCTATCTTGGTCCTACCCACCAAAATTTAGAACCTTTAGTTGGCAATTGTTCGTAAGTGATCAAACATAGGTGATATGCTCTAGTTCCACAGAAAGACTTTTTCGTTCTCCTGCTACTAAGGCTTAGGAAAACTTTTGAACCTTAGTTTAATTCTAGATGGTTACCACCATCTAATGTATATTCTGGCATCAATTTCCTTCAAGAACTGAAAGGGGAAAGGTAATGTGGAGGTGCAAGAAGAGAAGCAATTCCATGGAGTATTTGAGAGAGGGAATGCTAGAATATTTTATAAGGAAAAAGCATAAACAGAAGTCACGACTTGGTTAGTTGCAATAAGGGTAGAACCGTAGAACATTGAGTATGGGAATTTAGAGGAATGCCTATTGACAATCATCAAGGGTTTGTGACCCTATAACAGATTCAGTAGCCTTTCATTAAGGAAACATTGCCCTCCCAGAGTTGGGGGTACTTTCATAGTCTCAACAGTAGAATTGCTAACTACATTCTCAAATCCATCCGGGAAAAGATAGACTTGCAATAAAGATTCCAACATTATTGCAAGGCCTTGAATTAGGCTATTCTCTTGATCTACAGAGACCACAAGTGGCAGAGAACTTTATGGCAGTGATAAGGTGGGCGAGGAACCAATCAGACAAGTCATGGACTCTTAAGACACTACACACAGAAAGGGGTCCAGAAGTAGATGGGTTTCGGTTTGGAGGCTAGAAACCAGAATGAACAGCTCACTAAGATAGGTTTGGAGGTTAGCTAACACCCCTAGCAGATGGTCCAACTAGAGAAAGGGCAGAGGAGGAAGTTGGGATCCACAAGTCAAGGAATGGTCAGGACTCCAGAAAGGGCAAAAAGCATTGTGATAAAGAGTGGTTCTTTGGATTCTCTAAAGATGATGGGATCGAAGCTGTTACATCAAGGTTAATGCTTTGAGCTTGTTGGCTCCTAAAGCCAATTCCCAGTTTTTAGGTTGGATTGGGCAGTGCCACAGTGGATATTTTGTGTTCACTTCTTTTGGGCCTGCCTAGGGCTCTTTTGCACTTTTCTGGGGTTGGGATGTTGCTTTTCTGGGACAGTGCTACATGTGCATTGGGCCATGTAGGTGAAACTGTTTTCTACATGGTATTTCCTTCTTAATAAATTTAAGTTATGATCAGGAAAAAATGGGCATGATATGGTATCTGTACTACCTTTATTTTCTAAAGGGGATAGTCAGCCATCGGCCATAGGTCTTCTTTCTATTCCAAGAGAAGAAGGGTTTTAGTCTTAACGTATTATCACCAATTAACTCTTTCGATCTTATAACTGAAAATAAATAAATAAACAAACTGGGCGCACATCTGGTCGCTATGACACAAAAACTACTGGTTTTATTAAGTGGAAGGGGACTACCAGGTGGTTATTTCCTGGAGAAATTTTCACAGCCAAACTAGTTGGGTTTACAAACACAAAGATCAGGGAAATTGAAAGCTTAACAAGGGAATTAAGTGTTACTTTTAAATGGGTGAAAAGAACTGCAAATGCCATGGAAGATGCATTAGCTGAACAGGAGGCAAATAGGCAGCAATTATTTTGGGCTAAATTGCAAGGCTGGGCTTGGGGACTGCAGTCTAGCTGTTTTTGGATAATCCTATGAAAGTGGGAAACTTACCCACAGAATTGTAACCTCGAGTTTAATAAAATTTACCTTTGCTGATAAAAAAAAAAAGCTACTGGTTTTATTTCTGATATGGAAAACAAATTTAACTGGGGGGGGGGAAGAACACTATACAAAATGCAATTGATTAAGTACCTGTTTCCGAGTTCTTCCATCAGCAAATGTAACTGAAATGTTACATGGTGGTTTGAAAGCTCCAATAAGATAATTCTAGAAAAATAAATGCTCAAGTATTAGATGATTCAATTTCAGGGTCTCATAAAGATGTTGGTAACAACACCAAACTGCAAGTCTATGATTTCTCTGGTTATTATGAAATCTCACCATGATTTTACAAACAAATCCTAGCCCAAGGCTTCATCAGATAAATCACCTACAAACATAAACACAGCCAAAAGTCAATATCAAGTTCAAATTGCTCTTGAAAAATAACTGATCCATACAACTGAACAACTTCTAAACCAGGATCAAGTAATGCAACCAGAAGATTCGAATAGTCCTCTTAGTCATTCACTGCCCAATACAATACAAACTCCATAGCCATGATTGACAATGCAACATGATAACTAAAGAAATTCAGACTTGACCTCATCTATGAACATCTAGATCACACTTACAAACAGAAAAAGACCCAGGGCATTTTCCTTACAGGCCACTGTAGATAAACTTCAAAACCTTTGGTACAGACTACCCTACCCTATGCATGGTATTGTGTTGTGATAGAATACCTCCTTTTCCTCTTAAATATTTATTATTAAAGTACTTACATATTGTGGTGAAATAAAATAGTCGTGCCAGAGAATGAAATTTAACTGCAACTAGCAATGGCAAGAAAAGACCTAGAATATATACAGAGACTCACTCAGTGGTATTAAGCTGGAAGAGCACAAGAATCTCAAGCATATCAATGAACATGCAAACGGGGAGTTGTTGAGAGGCAGCAGAAGCACTAAAAGTTACATCTTTTTATAGTAATGTCAAAATTTTATAAAAGAAAAGAAATACATAGGAGATGAATAAGATAAACGGAAGAAGGAAAAAAAGGAAAGGAAAAGACCTCTAAAAGGAACAAAGAGTGGAAGAAAATGACCATACCCCAGCTCTAATGCCTTATACATTAAGCATTATACAAAATCAACCCCCTAAACATACTGAAAACTGAAGCCAAAAATGATATTTACAGCCTCCCATGAAAGGAAACCTCCTACTATGATGCTAACCAGAAGCAAATCAAATGCTCCAACCAGAGAAAAGAACCAGACCTCAAAACACCCCAAAGAACAAAATGCATCCAAGTGTCCAACCTCCATCCTGTTAAGTCACTAGAGACTCTTCACTTCTTAACCCCTCTCGTTATTGTGCTTGCCAACTTACTTCACTCAAATTTCCTCACCCCGGGATGTCAGTCTCTCTGCAACCTCTCCCCCTGATAAGGATAGGTTCCACCACATCCCAATAGAGAAATTTACTCCCTTCTGAAGCAACCTCCTCAGGATTCAGCATTGGCATGATCTCACCAAACTGCTCTGTCTTCTTTCCATCTTATTTAGTAGCTTGCTCCCTCTAGCTCCCTAAAATTAAATGCACATACACTTCACATACAAAGAACAACATCCCCAAGGATTTTGTTACCTTAACTCCATGTTGCAGAATCCAGAATCTGCTTCACTAGTAATTTCTTATTTATCTGAGAAATTTCATCCAGAAGAGGCCCTTTATCCTCAACTCTCTCCAACACCCTTTTCCACCTTATCCAATAATGTGGAAGTTCTATAAGATTTTCCTATAGTTCCTTCACTAATGAGAACCAAATAATGAGACGGAAATCCTCTCATCCTCCAAATCACCAACATCCTAAATATCTCTATATCAAACTTTCCATGACAAACAGCACTATGGACATGAGGTGTCGCCTCTGCTTCACCCATAGCTTCCCTCTTCCAAAAATGAGATTGATGGAATGCAAAATTAAACCTGCCCCTCCCACCAAAACCAAATCCTCCCCCCACACCCTTGTGAAGGAGAATCGACCACCAAACCCTATCCAGAAGAATCCTTAGCTAAAGTAAGAACGAAATTAGCATATTTGAGATTCAGATCCACTTCTTTATGCAACTTGTCACTCCCATCCTCAACACCGCTCAGTTACCATAAGAATAACATAATACTAACATTCAAGTAGCGTATAAATACACACAACAACAGAGGATGAAGTTCTGGACTTCTCAGCAACCTCCTGCAAGGCAAAGGAAAATTAACCCATTCTGTTATTAAGAAAAGGTAAAGTATATTTGTATTTATGAGGTATAAATGGGAGAGACTCTCAATACAGTGAGTGATTGTACATTCTTGAACAACCTCGCAAAAAAATCCAAACAGTGTGAGTGCATCTTTTCAAATATTTTGCAATTTCTTCCCATCCAAATGGTCCAAAGGATGCCAGCTGGAAACAAATGCCACACAAGTCTGCCTCTTCTGTTCAGCCTAACAATATACAAACTGTTAAGGAAGTCATGGGTAGATTTTGGGAAGACCCAACTCAAGTGGAGGCTAGCAAGAAGATGAGCCAAAAGTATGCCTGCTTACATGCCAATGCATAAAGAGATGATCTGCAGTTTCCAATTCATAACTGCAAAGAGAACAGTTGGTGGATGGAAGGTTTATACTTCTTTTGATAAGTTTATCTTTGGTTACACATTTTCCAAGAGAGGCTGTCCAGACCAGGAAGGTCACATTACATGGAACTTTACGCACCCAGACAGATATGTGGGGGGAGTTAATAGGAGCAGATTTGTTATGACTGTACATAGATTTGACTGAGAGACGTCAAGATTTATTCCACCTCCAAACTCTGCCGTCCTCACTGTTACTGTTCAGCTGGTAATTTTGGAGATTACTGAGCAATTCCTCTAACTTCCCAACCTCACAATCTTGAAGATTTCTTCTATGTTTATGGGACCATACACCATTTGATCCAGAACCAGAGAACATTTGTGCCACTGATCTTCCTTGTTTTCTGCAATTTTAACTCAACCCATTCTCTTTCTTCATGATATACTCTAAAGTCGGGAAGAACAATAACTCAATTGAGAATTACAAGCAAATGTTTCCTTGGTTTCTGTCTGTCCAAGTCCCCAAACAAAGTGCAACAGGATAATGTTTTCATGGGGAGTTTGTCCTAGTAAAGGTGCAAAGAGTCAAATAGGCTTCTATAAGATTTTGTGGAAAGTACAAACTACAAAGTGGAGAATGCTTAGAAAACAAAACTGTTGTATGAATGATACCGAGTTGGAAGATAAATGGTGCATGATTGCAATTGACTTGGTTGTAAACGTACAGAACAATATCTTGATAAATCAATGCCCTAAAGTGGAAAATGGGGAGATACTGCCACATTGTCAGATGGTTAGGCATCCATTGTAAAGAAGTTAAGGTGAGCGTTCATCTCATTACTACAGTGTTTTGTGATATTCTCATATTGTCAATAGGAGGTAGGGTATCTGAGTACGCAAAGGATGAGCTAAAGGCAACATGTTCCCAAGCGTTAATTCACCAATCATGGAACTACCTATGTATTCAACCACCTTTGGGCACTCTATTTCAAGGAAGTAAAAATTCAGTGAGTTCCTGTCTTCTTATTCAAAAGACTCCGCGATATTTCTCAGATATTCCTATCGACCAGGCAAATTTCACATTCAATTGGATCAATCGTTTGGAAGGAGAAAACAGTAAATTTTGTAATCTATGAATGCAAAAGAACATCACTAATTTCATGTTTGCAACTAAAATCAATAACTATTGAAAATATATAGCTAAAACAGATAATTGAGAAAGACCATTTCTTCATTTCCTTCAACTCTTTTGAGCTTAGGTACCCATCTCCATTCACCGCGAGCAAACCACATTATAACGGTAAATATATCAATGATTTAACTAAAAAACTCAGTTACACATATTTTGTTGACATGTGATCAACGAAATTGAGAGATCAGTACCCAGGTAGAGCCCAGTCAACAAACTGCTTGTCATCTCAAATTACGAAGAAGCCTTAATCACTAGATCGGCTTATCAGAACAACTACAGAATCCCGACGCAACTCAGAGAGAAAGCGATAGACTCAACAGCAGAGAGAAACGGCTGGCAGGTAATAAAAGAGGGAGCAGCAGAACTTACCGGAGAAGAGGAGTTACCGGCGCCGGCGCCGGCGCGATGGTACTACTTCAATTGCGGTGGAGCAGAACAGAAGTTCAGGAACCAAGGAAAATTCGCCAATGCACCAAATTTTCAATTGAAGTCCTCGCCCCAGTTGTGAAACCGTCGAAGAACATGATTTTTTTTTTTTCTCGAAGATCTAAACATGAAATCTTCCCTTCTGCAAATTGCATCATTAGGACATGAAACGAGTCGGATCTGGACAGGTCCGGAAAAGGTCTGTATCGAGACTCGAGTATTGACTATCGAATGGTAAAAGGGGTTCGAGTGCGGGTTCAAACTCGACCCGGATTCTCGCAACGTGATAGTACCCGGTCCATTTACACATTCAGGTTGGGCCGTGGAGACACGCAATCACGTGGAAACGTCTGAAAGCCCATCATCAACTGCCACTTGTGACGTTTGTCACTTGGTCAATGGATCCAAAAAGTACTATTGTCAGTAGGATCAATCCAACTGTGGGCCATGATTTTCTAGATTTCCAGCTCTAACACGATGGCCATAGCATGATAGCAAATTATGAAAGCCCCAGACCACAGCTACCAGTCCTATGCCTCGGGCGCAGCCCAACGACCCAACTTATTCCTATTCACATCTGCCCCACAGAATGCATCCAAAAAACGTCCCACAACACATTCTCAACCGTGTATTGGAAAATCTCCCAATGCAAAGTACGAATAATGCTCTTAATGCACGCTGAAATGTACATGTAGGGCGTTTTTTATGAGAAAGGCGTTTTGTGAGAGACCGGATCTACTTTTCACACCTGACGCTTCACAGGCGATTCATATACACATCCTACTATGCATTAGGAACATCTCCTATACTTATTAATTATTATTCACGAAAGATATTCTCAATGCATGGTGAATGAGCATGTGAGGCGCCCATTTGCGAGGAAACAGATCCAGTCTCATTTTGCCGGGGCTGATGTGAACTCTTATATTTATAAAAGATTAAAAATTCACAAAAATATTAAAAGGTCAATGTCCAAAGTTTACTAAGGATATGCATTTTAGCCATTGATTTGTAAGCTCTGGACGTTGATTTACATCAATAGATGCCTCCAACCAAATAAGATTCCACTGCAACCAAACGCAGACCGTAACTAGGACGAGATGGGCCGGAATTTTGGCTAATCCGGGAACAGGAATAAATGTCAAACCCCAAGCCTAACAGCGAATTGTGATCGAATTCCATTCAATGTCAAGGCCCACGGCGGAAGACCAAAGCCCATTTAGATGAAAACGAACAAAGTGTGTCAGTGATCTGAAGACTGAAGGAAACAATTCGATAGTTTGAGCAGACAAGGGAAAGTTTGGATAATAGGGGTGTAAACAGACCGAATTCAATTCAAACAGTTGAATATTTAATTTATTTTAAATTCGACCGATTAATTATTTTATGGAATTAATATTTATATAATATAATCTTTTAATTTATGTAAATATATAAATCTATTAATTATTTATGATATTTAAATATTATATATATATGAATTTTATAATGGTCAAAATTTTAATATTAATCGAATCAAATCAAATAATATTCAAATTCGATTCAATTAAGCTGCCCCTTAAAACACCAATCTCATAAAGCAGCAGACCAAGTTCACACTGAATATTTCTGGAAAAAAAAAAAAGAAAACAGTCCAAACAATCACAACCTCAATCAAAAGATAGACCTAAACCTAAAAACTCCCAAAACCACCAACCCAAAATCAAATCAAACAAAAACAAAAAAAAAAAGAAAAAGAAACTGACTCCCAAGAGCTCCAATGCTCATCCCGACAATCTCTTCCCAATCAAAAATGAAGCATAGGCATCAATAGTGGCATACTTAATCTGTTCAGCACTGAGATAGGTAGCATCCCAGTTAGATCGAGTAACACTCGTTGGCTTCTCCACATTAAGCCCAACAACCTCCCGAGCCAACTCAGCCAACCCAGCCCGAGTAAGATGAGGCTTGTTGAGAACCCTTGCAGCCAATGGGCCCAATTCATGGACGGCAGTGTACTCAAAAATAATTCCATAATCCCTCCAAAGCTTGGACACATCTTCTGTGATTCCAACACCAACAAAGTTGACTCCAGGAGAGCAGGCTAGCAAGCGCATGAGTGGGAGAGGAATGCAACCCAGGTGACGAAGTTGTATGATGAGGCAGCGAGTGTCAGAACAGAGTTGCAGGATTGAAACCTTGCTGTTGGGAGAGCTTGAGTTCCATTCAATGTCGAGGCCAACAACCGGCCTGGTGTTAGTGTACATGTCGGCAAAAGAAGAATTCATTGTTAACTCAATGAAGCTCCCGAGTGAAGATGCAGTGTTTAAGACTGTGGTCTCAACGCCAACACCTTGGATGTTCACTACGGATGAATACATGCTTGAAGTTGAAGAAGGATCAAAGTATCAAACAAATGGTGGATTGGTGGGGTTTCTTTTTTTTTTCTGGTTTGATTTTTAAACCATAAGAAATGAAACTGGGTGATTGAGTTGTATATATAGGCATTAGTATTAATATTAATTTTCTCGTTAAACTATGCTTGGGTAGTTGGGTTGGTGGGACTCTTTGAGAATTGAGAACTATAAACCACTACTTATAATTCCAAGATAGTCCCTCTCTCTCTCTTGGTCTCGACTAATAGTTCCATTTTCCAATTTTCAAACCTCAAAATTTTCAAATTCAAACAAGTTTTTTTAGCATTGGAAAGTGGAACTAAACGAGAAGATTTCATTGAAATAAATTTGTTACCGATGACTCATTGCTGTGCATCTTGGCTTTGAAAAAAGTAATTGATAAATAGCATTGGGATAAATAAAGGCCACTTTGTTGAGAGGCATAAATGAAGGCCAATTGGGAAAAAACATTGTAGACAATGAGGTTTATTTCAATTTTGACAAATACCGCCTGATTAGTGGGATCAACCATACGTAGGCGTAATGGTTGGAATCTTAACCGCATCAATTGATGCACTATTACTTGTTTATCAGAGTAAGAACATTTTAGCACCTTAGAACTATTTGGGATTTGCTCTTCACAGAATGCACCTCACAGCACATCTCACCATGTATTAGGAACATCTTTCCACGAAAAAGAACATAGAATGGAAATATTCCTGTTCCTGAAGTGCGGTTGGGATGTACTGTGAGATTGGTGTGAGGATAACTCTATGACAAGCAGATCCAGAATCCCCTAGAACAATTCTCTCCACAAGTGAATCCCATGGTTTACGGGCTTATTGCCCATTTGGGAGGACTTTCAGACAGCAATTTCTAGCATTGCAAGGTAGGTTTCACATAGAAAGCCATGAAGCTATGTTTGCTGAAAAATTCTAAAAGCCAAAAACGCATACACACACAAAAACATGTGCATTGAGCTGAGAAATAAACTTTCCATTAAAACTAGTTTTAGTTGCTTCTTCAATAATGACAGTTCATCAATCAACACTCGTTATGGGGCACTATGTGGGGAGAAGGGGTGTCCATGAAAAACCAAAAAATCGAATTGAACCAAAAAAACCGAACTGGAAAATGCGGTTAATCGAACCAACCGATTTATATTATATGTATATTTTATATATGTCACATATTTTTATATATTATATATAAATATATACATATATTATATTTATAAATATATTATATATCATTCATTATTTATAATATAATAATATACATATATTTATATAATATATATCATAAATATAAGAAAATAAAAAAACTGAAGAATCAAACCAGCCAAAAACCGAAACCAACAGACTGGCTAACTGGTGGTACCGATTTAATTTCAATTTGGAGAAATGAAAAAACCAATAATACCGGTTCAATTTACAAAAATTGCCCATAATTTGATTAACTGAAGTGTAAGACACCCCTAGTGGGACCATTCAAACTCTTTAAATGGACACTTAGTAGTCCTGTCTCAAAATGAATTACCATTCAAGTACCTATACCTCTACCTCGAAGGACTATGGCCCATTTTGACGATGGGTTCTCATAGAAACGCCAAAGCAGTAAAACAATTACAGCCATATTGATTGTAGAGAGATCCTGATGCAAAGTCCTCTGATCCCATACCCCTAGTTATGTAGTTTTTACATAACTAGGGGTGGCCACGAATTGAGTTTTTCAGGAGCTACTTGAGCTCGGCTCGATTTTGACCGAGCTCGAGCCCAGATTACAGACTCGATTAATAAACAAGCCGAATTCGAGCCTAATAGAGCTCAGCTCGTGAACCGGCTCGAATATATATATATATATATATAATAAAAATATTATAATTCTTACTTTTTAAATATCAAATAAAAAATATTTTGTATATATAATTTTTAATTTTTATCAAATATATTTCTCAAATCAAGCTCGAGTTCAAGATTTTAACCCGAATTTGAGCCTTTACTCCTATGCAAATCAAACTCAAGCCTCATACTATTTGGTTCAACTCGGCTCAGCTCAACCCCTATCCATAACATAGGTACTCAACCACTACAGCTAAATAAAGCTGAAGTTTTCCCAAAGGTACAGCTAAATAAATCCATAACATAGGTACCTCACCTCCAACGAAGAAGCCCTTCCAAATGGGTTCTTCTTCAAAGCCGCTCGGTGAAAACAACTCAATTAAAGCTGAAGTTTTCCCAAAGGGCTCTCTGTAAATCTTAAGCTTTAAAGAAAGTAACACCAAACTTTAACATAATAGACTTTCATCACCAACAAAATTCCACCCAAAGTCCCTCTTTAGTCACTCAACTCCTTACAATTCTTTATCCAATATTTTAGGTATGAATGTGAAACATTATTAATCCTTTGTATACCGAGCTGTCCCTAAACATTCACTCAGGTTGGCTCGGTGCTGATCATGAATATACATAACACAGTAACAACAAAATAGCAATAGTAAGCAAAAGCTACATACAGTTGATCAAGGTTCTAAATATCGATATGTTCGTATCGGATAGTATCGATATTTTTTTTTACTTTTTTTATTTTTTTTTTTCAAATCCAATTCGGGAGAGCCGGTTTAAGATTTCTCTACCCTCTATAAGGGCATATTGAAATGCTCCCGATATGATATATATCAGTCAATACAGATCGATATGTGTTAATTTTTTGAACTTTGCAGCTGACCTTTTACACCCAGCACGCAATGATGATTAATCAAAGTGTCTTGAGTGAAATGGCTGTTATGACTTTTGTTTACTTTTGCTTAATTCTTAGACATAGGGAATGAGATTCAATCTTTTACCATAAATTTATAAATTACATTTGTAATTAGGCCCAGCATGAGCCCAGGCCCTCCATCGGGCACAAAAATTTTCAAGACAAGTATATAGACAATATATTATATATTATGCTATTTATAAATAGTAGTTAGGACTAATGTGATGCATAGGCTTTTTTGTAAGGAATTGAGCTAGAAGGAGTCCTATGTCATTCTCTATTGGGTTAAATCAGATTAAATCCATCATAATCATTATTTTTGTGGTATGTACTGTTTGATAAAGTTGTATTAAATTTCATTAAATATTTATATTTATTTAGGTTGATAATACCAATGTTTTAAAAATCAATTCAAAATTGGAATCATTTTGATCACCGATTTTTGGGTGGGTGGTTCGACTATCTAGTCCAAATTAACAATTCATTGCAAATTAAAAATAATAATTAAAACAAAAATGGCCAAAAACCATTGTTCGGGTAAAACAGATTGATGGTTCGATCACCCGAGTCAGTGAATCGTTGACCAAGTCAATGTTTTTTTGGAAAATGAAAGATTCAGGGGTGAAATGGAATCGGTTGTTTAGAGAATTTTCGGGCCAAATGGTCATTTGAGTCAACAATGGTTCAAAAACATAGATTATACAATATTATGTGTTATATGAAATCTACTTTATACAATACATAATATATAATTTTTCTTTTTTAAAGGAAATATAAAATATTATATATAATATATATTATAGGTATCATATTATAATATTTATACATAAAATATAAAAGATAATATAAACTAATATATCATACACATTATCTATTGAGCGGTTAGTGTCAACCTGTCAAGCTCGGGGTGGGCTAGACAGGTCATGGTTTATAAACTGTCATTAACCTGAAGGATCGAACTGTTGAGCCTAAAAAATTATCTAGACAATCAGTTATGTTTCACTCTTGAACCATTCTTTTGCAAAAATCCGTTGATTTGGTCAGCAACCACTAACCTAGGCAATCAAACCGTCAACCCAAACAATAATTTTCAACTATTTTTACTTTTATTTTTTAAATTGCAATGAATCGTTGATTCAGACCAGATGGTCGAACCACTAACCCAAAAACCAATTGTCAAAACGGTTTTGGTTTGGATTGGTTTTAAGAACATTAGGACAAATACCACCCCACCCTATCCTATCCTTGGTCACTAAATTTGGGTTTCCCTAAACTCAATCAACGATTAAAACAATTGCCCTGATTGGTGCTGGGCAATTTGGAGATCCAATAGAGGTAGGTTAGATTTCCATCTTAACTTGAGTTTTCAAATGCCTTATAAAAAAATACAATTGAACATATGAAAGTCTGATTGGTATCAAGCTGAACCCCTATAGGGTTGGTTTAAGTTCGGAAACTATATATATGCCCATTATGTTGGCTTTGTATTGAAGCATTAGATGGTTGGGTTAGGATGAAGGCAAAACCATACTAAACCCAACTTCTTGTGGTAAAAGCATACCTAATAGTTGGTTGGGGATGAATAGGGTGTCAATGGATCGGTTTTGGGTTGTACTCCGTCCAAATCAAATCTATTTGGATGGATTGGATGGACCAATAAGACATATTGAATTTGGACAGATTGGATGGACCAATATGACATATTGGATTGGACCTGGTCCATCCATAATAAATTTATATTGGATTGAGTTAATATCTGGTCCATTGATAAAAGACAAGAACATAGGTATCAATGGATCAGGTTTGAATTGAAACCAATCCAAATTAATAGGAATTTGAACAGATTGAACAGTCTCTAGACCAGTCCAAAATATTCATTGGACTGGATTGAACAGGTCCATTTGTAATAGACTCATATTGGACTGAATCGGATTAAATCAAATCCAGTCCAATTGACACCCCTAGGAATGAGGGTGTTCATCTAAATATCCTTGCACAGCAAATGAATTATGTATAATTAACGGCTATAATTAAACCCACCTCAGATTTTTTAGCTTTAATGTAAAGTAGAATAAATTTTGACCGTTGGTTGATGTCAAATTGACGGACAGGATGCGCTTTATAGGAGACTAATAATAAATTATGGGGCTGTAATTTCAGAATTTTGCGGTGTACGCAGTAAACTTCTCTATAATTGAAAATAATATACAATGACTAAGTATTTCCGTACATGTCCTAGTGTCAAATTAGCGGTGCCTTGCATGTTCGTTGGCAGTACTCTATGTTACGGCAACGACTGCAGTGTAGTACCCTCTTCTTGGGTTGCTGATATTCAATCATTTTTGTCCTCGGACGAATTTTAAAGTTAGTTGTTTTGCCTCAGTGTGCCTCTAAAATCCATCCATTAAATGTCTTCGAGATGTTTGATGGCATATGATCATACCTCTTTCCCGGAAACATTGCATTGGACCAATTCATCGGTTGACTATTGTTCATCCAATTTGCAACTTATGGGCTTAACATCCCTAGCCTTTTAAGAAGAGCCTAAAACTTGGACATTGACCTGAATGCATTCATTAGCTTGTAAACAAACTGTTTTATAAAACGCGTACAATGCAAGGTTAAATACCTTTTGAATAGCCTCCCATATAGTGTTCTCCACTATTTTCAAAATCGGACTGGACTGGACGGTTGGATTGGAAAAACTAGGAACCAGTCACTTGATCGGTTTCATTTTCCTTTAAAATTGTTTTTCCTCCAAAATCATTGATTTTGGTCAATAAACCACTGAACTGGCTGGTCAATTGTTTGAACGGTTTTAATCGTTTTTTAATTTTTTATTTTTTATCAGAACGGGCCGATCGTTCAGGTTGAATGGTTAGACCGTTCGAACCGATAACCGGACCCCTGACCGGTTCGATCACCAGTTTGTTTTTAAAAACCATGATATTCTCTCATCTAAAATTATTAAGAATGGCAACAAGGTGGGGCTAGGGATGGGTTTTGCATACTCCATACCTAACTCCAAATTCAAATTCCCTGCCCCAGATCTCGGTGGGATAAAAATTCTAACCCCATTCTCATCCTGCGGGGATCAACCAGGGATCCTTGACTTTGCCCTGCCTCACCCCGGTCATTCTTACTTGTATACTTATTAATTTATTTTTTATTGTTTATAACCTACTTAAAACTATTTTATATTGTATAATATAATATATATTAGTATATATATATATATATATATTACTCATGGCAGGATTTGGGTTGGGCCCCTCGGGAACGGATCAATTTGCCATCTCTATAAATTTTAACAATGTCCTGATTGTCTTGTAATGTTTCCTTTAAATGCCGCATAAACCAAGTACAATCATTAATCGACTCTATGAGTACAATTTCAAACGTGATAGGAATCATTCCGTTGTTCACATCAATAGACGTTGTGGAGGGTAGCTTACCTTGATATTTGCTGTTAACACGAGCCCCATTGACGAACAATACTAGTCGGCAACCGGTTCTAAAACCATGCAGCGCAAGGCGTAAAATGATGTGAATAGTTGCTTGAACCACCCCTCATCGTCCAGTATATGTGTCACACGAGCTATGATTGAACTCCAGCAACTTACCAAATAACCAAGGAATCCGCTTGTAAGAGTTGTCATCATCCCATTTATCATAAGCCAGGCTACACCTGTTCATGGGTCGGGTAATCCGATGGGCTAGCCCGGCCCAATCCATTATAAGTCAGGTTTAATCATAATTTTACGTCCATGGATTCAGATTCAGGCCTAAAGTATTAGGCTTGACTTTTTTTCGGATTGAGTTCGGGTTTTTTCAAAAAAACCTTTTTGAAAAATTGAAGCTCAGCTACTTTTGACATTCCAAAGTGGCCCAACACAAACAACCTTTAAGCTATGTTTTCTATGAAAAATCTTGAGAGTTCAATTTGGTTGTCATTTTTTGGGCTATTTGCTTGAGTTTCTTTAGACATTATTCGGCGCTCCTCAAACTCAAAGCAAATGAACTAGCTTATTACCCATTTGGAGGGATTTTGGGACCTGGTTTCTGTTGGATTTTAATCTTATAAGAGATTAAATCCAATGGGTTTGATTGGTCAATTACATGAGAAATTGCACCTGCATACTTGGTTGAAAAATCAGTTTTTCTCTTACAAAACCTAGTTTTTGAACTTGCCCACATTGGAAAATTACAAGGATTGTTTTCAGTATTTCAATAGGAGCTGATTTACACTTCTTAGAATTAGGAGAGGAGAGTATGGGGATTCGATACCGCGCAATGCGTGCGCGCGCGTGTGTGCGGCGCAATGAGGCGCTTTAGAGGCGCACTTTGCTCGCACCCACGTGGCTCGCGATGGACGGCTCTGGTTTTGGTGCATTGATCACCGTTGATGAGATCAACGGTCACGATTTGATAGGGTGTGATCAAGAGGCACAATTCAAAGTTAACAGTCACCAACTGTTAACAACTTTTTAAACAGTCACAATGTTTGAAATTGTGACTGTTCAAGGTGCCTTCTTTAAACCAACACCTACCTTTTCATCATACCTCTTCACAAATTATTTAAGGAGCATGAATCAGACTCCAAAATACACAATTTTGAAATTCACTCTCTCTCTCTCTTTCTCTCAGTCCGGTCTGCTACAGTCTCACAGAAGGTTTCTCTGGAGACTCTTCAACTTTGTTGGTTGCAGATTCTCGCCCAAGGCTCTGTTGTATCCTGGGAACGAATTTGCCTGTAACCCAACAGCAAACTCAGTAAAACTGAGTGGGGGCAAATAACGTTCTAAAGACAGTGTCTTCAGACGTGCCTCGGAGCTTCTCCTCCAAAGTTACAGTGACCCCATCTTTCACAACAGTTTCTAGCATTTCAAGTTGGGTCCCACATGGAATCTTTCGAAGCTCAGTTTGGCAAAAATCTGGAAATCCAACATGCATTCTAAACAATCTGAATAACTCATCCAAAACATAAGTTCTCATCCAAAGCAGCTCAATTAACGGAGCTTGTCCCAAATGGGGCCTTGGTTGAATGTTTAGCTTGGTAATAGAAGATGTGCAAACGAAGTCACTTGCTCCATCATTGGGTTTCTATTCTAATTGATCTTTCAAGCCAAACTAAACATGTATATAGGATTCTTTTACCTTCAAACTAATGCCTAATGGTCTAGTTAGGTTTATAAGCTTATTTCTAGATTTGGTTTACAGATCAATTCTCGATTCTCTATCTTGCCCTTCTAAAGGTGGGATGGAGACCATTTGATTTCTATGCAATTTGATCAAATGGTAAAAATTGATACATCCAAGATACAAAGTGCACAATTGATGCAATACATACATGAGAGTCTTTGCTTGAAGCAAATGCAGGATTCTCAAGTTGAGTCCAAACATACGTAAGCAAATGCAGGATTCTCAAGTGCACTTCTATTGAACGGTATAAACCAACCAATGGAGGAAATAGAAAACCCTTAAGAGGGCGTTTGTTTTCTGGTAATTGGGGACGGATAAATTGGTGGATCCCATGGAAAAGAAAGAAACTTGTGTTTGTGTTTTGGTATTAATGGGTCCTAGAAAAAAGAATCCCAAGTAGTTCATTTACCTAATAAGTAATACATGGCGGGACAATATTGTCCTTCAAATTATGACCCTTTTTATGAATAAAACAGTCATTGTATAACTTTACATTGAAAATAAAAAACAATATCAAATAAGTGTTTCCCATGCAACATTTACCCAAATAAATGTATTTACCTAAATAAATGAGTACTTACAAAAAAAAAAATGAACGAGGCCATGGCGTAACCCAAATTAACTCGTACATTAAAGCTCAAAATCTTTTTGAGATTAACAATGCTCTCACTTCACATTGATACACCTACAAGGGCAATAAAATTCTCTACAAGCAAAAACTTTGCAAACAATATGAAAGCATGCAAATCCAGATACACATTTTCACTACGAATTCAACGTACATGTTTCAAGAGATAAGAGTTTTTGCTTGCAGGCGATACCAAAATACCATAGAAGTGAAAAAAAAAGGATCATTTACTTAGACACTCCTATAATTTTATGTATTCACTAAATCCTACCTTTTAGTTAGCCTTTTACTAAAGCACACCCTATAGTATGCAACCGCTTTACTTAATCAACCTTCTCTCAAAAAACCATTTATGTTCCTATTTGGAATGGTCACATGACCTATTAAAACGAGTTGGAAATGTGAAATGGTATGGGCCCATGTTTTTATTCTAAAAATGTCCCTCAATAGTTCTCATATGTCATATCACATGCACTACACATCAAAGTTATAATTGGAAGGGAGGTTTAGTTTGAAATAAAAAACTCTTGGCCCATGACATTTCACATTTTCTACATATTTTAAGCCTAGATAAAAATACAAAAGAATTCTAACGGAAGGTTGATTAAGTAAAGCATTTGCAAACCACTGGGGGTGTTTTAGTAAAATGTAAATTAGAGGATAGGTTTTAGTAAAGCAAACTAAATTAAGGATAGGGTGTGTAAGTAAATGAACCAAAAAAGCTAGTTTTCTTTTCATAAAAAAAAAGTAAAAAGGGAAAAAATCAAGTCAAGTAGCAGACTTAATTCCTAAGGCTGTTTTTAGTTGCAATGTAATTTTATTTGCACTAATATAAATGTATGGGAGTGCAAATGAAGAAAATGCAAATACCCATTTAATTCAGTTTTAAATTTTACTTTATTCTACTTCATGTCTTAATTTACTTCATTTTTATTACAATTAAATAAAATAAGCTAACATTTGAAACAAAAATAGGTCAGAATTTACAATCAAACAATTTGCATTGCCATAGTTTTGCATCAGTGCAAATTTATTTGCATTGCAACCAATATAGCCTAAGGCTGTGTTTGAAAACAATACAAATAAGTGTGAATGCAAATATGTAGAGTGTAAAATGGTTCATATAAATTGCAAAGTTTGGTTAGTTTTGCATTGACAAATTTACCTTCTAACCAAACAGACTTTTAGTTGTAATGAATGCAAACATGAATTTCAATAAAGCATATGCTTTTTTTTTATCAAAAGCCCACTTGAATGCAAATTTACTTTTTTTTTATTAATGTACTTTTACATCTTATTATCAATGTAAAAATGCATTGGTCTTTCATTTGTAGTGCATAAATATGATGTTGCCAAAAACAGACAAAAGTGAACCATAATGCAAATTTACCCTCAACTGGGATTTACACTTTATTTGCATTATTTCCAAATGCAGCCTAAAGTTCAAAACTCTTAGGCTATGGTGAGAGAGAGAGTGAGAGAGAGAGAGAAAGAGGAGGAGGCATTGATGCTAGATGTTAAACGTTTGTATTCTACAAGGGCTAGAGAGAGATTGCTTAAAAATTCCAAAAAGTCATACCATAGATCGACAGATCAAAAGTAGTGCATGGGCTACTTTTGATTTTGCATCGTAGAGAAAAAAATGAATGTAGAAATACTTTTCAAAGCAGAGTGAAACAACAATGTAATAGGTTTTCAAAAAAAAAAAACGAGAAGAAAAAGAAAAACACCACTAAATTCTTAAAGTTCCTCTTAAACTTTCACATCTAAATAAATTCAATAGTAGATCAAGAGGTCATTTGTACATTATCCTTAAATGAATTTTATCATTCACCCTAAAATATATCCTCTATAATTGTTAAATAATGCTATAATCTAAAAGTTTAAGTTGTTAGATAAGGTCATTGAAGGCTTGAAACGTAAAGGATCTCATATTAAAATTTAATTAATTATAATTGGGGCGATGAAAAATAAAAACTAAACTAATTGATCAAATAATGTCTAATACATGTCAAAGAACCATTCAACCTAAAAATTTAAACTATTAAATAAGCACTTGAATGGGTTTTTTTTTTCCTCTAACAATAATGTAATATGACATATACATCTTTCCGAGATATTAAACTGAAAAATATTAAAGGGTCTTATTCAAAAAAAATTAAAAGTAAAAATATAAAATATATATAACAATTTCACTGCATTCAGAAAAGCAGAAAGTTATTTTTGATGGTTCAAAATTTAAAATTTAAAACCATTCTTATAACTTTTCCAAATATACCAAAGTTTGGATTTATCAAAGGTCACTTAAAGATGAAAACAAGAACAATAATGCATGAATCAAAATTCTTAGAGCTACCCCAGGATTGTGTATTTGCTATCAAAAAATCTTATGTAAAACTCGAGTTTAACAACACAAAGATACAAACAAATACAGTGGAGAATAAAAGAAATAAAGAATCACAATCATGCATCCTTTAACTTTTAACCCTTTTCTTAGTATTTTTTTCCATTCAAATATTCAATCTTGCTGATCAAACTTGAAAGCCAGATGGTTCAGTTCTGCTGCCATGCAGGCCATCTGCTCATCATGCAATCATCTGACCTTCTGCCATGCAGTGCAGACCACACTCTCCGTGCAATCATCCAATTCGTAGGCACGCCACAGCCTTCCACCAATAAAGTTCTTCATGTGACTTTGAGACAAGCATCTTTTATCGTACTCAGGACTCAATTCTTAATTAATTAATTAATCAAACTACGGGTTAGAATTGCCTTTTGGAGCTTGTATTTCGGGTTTTGGCAGTCTGCTGCTGCCTTGTTGGCCGTGTAAAGCGAATTCCCACGGTATTTGTCGGTGCGGTCGGATTCTACATCGGATCCGGGTCGGCCCGGAGCCGATCCAATTAACTTATAGAACTATGGCTGTTTATTGAAAAATAATGCAAGTCATTGCCATATAGGCGCTGCATTGATCCGGTAATTTAACATGATTTATAAATATATCAATTTCAAATTGTTACCTTTTTAATTTCAATGTGAATTATGTATAATGGGAAAAGTCTCAAATATTAAATCATTTTATACATACTTAGATAAAATATTATTATAATAGGATTACATTGAATGATCATCACTTTATAATATCAATTGATTGAGTACAAGTTAACCAATCAAGTTAACACTGAATAACCACAGATTTTGAAAAAAGGGAAGATTATTAATGCATGGCACTAATTAAAAAAAAAGAAGATTGGGTACAAGTTTTCCGGTATCATGTTGAAATGGTAACGGATCGGGCTCCAATCATGAAACTCGATTGATACTGACCCGACCCAAACTCGATCATGTCGGATCAGTGCTGGTTTACTACTTAAGCTCATAAGCTGACCCACTGACATGCCTTGCAGTTCGGGCACATGGGCATCAGGGCATGCATAGTTCATAGCATGGATTTTAGAAATGAATCGGTGATCGAACCGGTCAGGGTCCGGTTACCGGTTCGAACGGTCATATCGTTCGATCCGAACGGCCGGCCGATTCTAACAAAAAAATTAAAAAAATAAAAAGCGGTTTTGGAGGTATACGGATGACCGGTTCTCGGGTTTTCCGGTTCGACCGTCCGATCCGGTCCGATTTTAAAAATAGTGGTTTATAATAAAATTACAAAATAATCCTTTTAATGAAAATAAAAAAACAAAAAAAACGAGGGTAATATTGTCATTTAAAGATTTAAAAATCGGCTTGTCAGCTTTTTCTAATTAAGTCTAGAGTGCTTTGCTGTCTGCCTTTGGTCTCTTTTCCACCGATAAAACCAAGAAAGTATAGCCACGTGGCTTACCGGTCCAACGGCTATTCTGCTTCCTTTCCCAAGTTAAATAGAGAGACCAGGCTCTCCTCGTCCTCGGATTATTCTCACTCTTCAGTCGTCTCTTCTGGACTTCTGTCTCTCTAGTTTCAAGCTCTTCTGCTTCTGATTCTGATGTCAATGGAGTCTTCATCGACTGTTCTTTCGTCGTCATTAGCGGTCTTATTCCTTCTCTTCAGCTTTACACAAGCCAGAGAATTCATGGTTGGAGGCAACGCTAATTCATGGAAGATACCATCCAGTGGAAATGGATCTTTAAACCAATGGGCAGAAGCAAATCGTTTCCGAATCGGCGACTCTCTTGGTGATTTTTCTCATTATCTCAAATCACAACTTCTGGGTTTTCTTTTTCAGTTTCTTTCGTCATCTGGGTTTT
Source organism: Nelumbo nucifera (assembly GCF_055504915.1). NCBI lineage: Eukaryota > Viridiplantae > Streptophyta > Magnoliopsida > Proteales > Nelumbonaceae > Nelumbo > Nelumbo nucifera. The sequence continues at coordinate 22,477,942 of NC_142656.1, read as the reverse complement.
GATTCCTTCTCCTGCTTCACTAACTCTCTCCCTCCTTTGCATGTCTTCTCTTCTCAATAACAGTTTGGAACTACGACTCCCAGAAGGACTCGGTGCTGCAAGTGACCAAAGACGCTTACGAGCACTGCAACACGTCGGACCCGATCGCTGCATTTAAGGACGGAAGCACCAAGGTTGCGCTCCATCGGTCGGGGCCGTTCTACTTCATAAGCGGAGCTGAAGGACACTGCCAGAAGGGACAGAAGTTGATCGTCGTGGTGCTGTCGCCAAGAAATGGGGCCATTGTGTTTGCTCCGGCTCCGGCTCCGGTGGCACTTGAGGGTCCGGCGGTGGCCCCCACTAGCGGTGGACATAGTTTGAGGAATGGTTTCGTGGGTGCTTTTGCAGTGTTGGGGTGTTTGTTTGCGATCGTTTTGCTCTGAGCAACAAAAGTTGAAAATGTATTAACAATTCTGTGTGTTTCTGTGGACGATCTCTCTGTGACTGAGAAATCATCATTGATACAACGAAATGAAGGATTCAAATCTACTTTCGTTTAAATTAACTCATTAAGCAATCAAAATCCAGTTACACGAGAGCAATCCTTTGTCTGCTGTTCACACTTGGTGGTGGTCAACTGTCACCTCGGAATTGGGATTTTCTGACAGCAGATCACATTTTAACTCCCTACCAACTTGATCTAATATCGCACCCCTCCGAGTTCAAATCAGCCCCCCACAGCACATCGCCGCCGTGTCCCAGTACACGATTGCTGATAAATACGTCAACTGTCACCTCGGAATTGGGATGTGCTGTGAGACGTTGTGGGGAGCGGTGAGTTTTGTTGACAGGTGATGAGTAGAACTGTGGATTGCTGATAAATACGTCATTTGAGAGGTCAGAATCATCACACTTGCCATGAAAAGAGGAGCACCAGTTTCTAGGTCCGTCTCAGTTGGCTCTTCTCCTTTGTCGATGAGGACAAATTGAGCGTACATCTAAAGCATCACAGCCTCTATGGAGTTTCACGTGTTAAACAGACAGTCTTGAGAACAACGTGTAGGATTAGTTCCAGAATTCATATCCACCTAAAATTAACTGGCTCGAAAGGACAATTTGATTTCATTTTTAGTGTCTTCACTATTGCAACGATCGATCGAAACATCAAATCAGCTGTATATTTTTAGGGTTTTTATTGTTCAGTCCATTCCAATAAATCTTAACTTCACCTTACAGTTGGGGGGTAGATGTTAACTCGGTATTGATGCACGTTATAGGTGGAGGTGAATTCTGAGGTGGAATGCAGTGTAGTTATCCTTAAATTATTTTTTGCATACAAATCAAGTTGACAACTGCAACGAGGCCCTACAAGTCGCAACTATTTTCTTGTCAACATGAATAGAATACATCTCAAGCAACCATGACCATGAGTGTGGCAATGGCATTAAAGTGCCACCACCTCCTCAATTTGATTCTGATTCCAGTACTCCTTAAAGGCAGGGCTGTAGCTCTTACTGCTCCTCACTTCGCAGTACAAACCCGTTGACATTTGCAGAATTGCAGTTATCTAATTTGCAATTATCAGGCAACGAATGACAGCTATCTCAAACGAGGACCAATTTGAGTGGTGAACAATAAGGAAAATTGCTCCACAAAAGAAATATAGGAAACTGAAAACCATTGATCTCTGTTGTGTGCAAAATCAAATAATGGTTTGCAAAGGGATCCGTTTTTCATTGGTGATTACTGTGTGCCTCCACGTTAAGATGGGGAGAGAGCAAGGTTTTTAAAATCGACCCGGAGAACGAACCAGTCAGGGGTCTAATTCACAGGTCAAATGGTCCGGTCGTTCAAATTAAGTGGTCGGCCCATTCTAGAAAATAAATAAAATAAATAAATAACAGTCAAAACCATTCGAACGGTTAACCACCCGAATCAGCAGTTTGATGACCAAAATCAATGGTTTTAGAAAAAGAATGGACCGATTCCCGATTTTTCCAATCCAACCATCCAGTCCGGTTTTAAAAACCATGAGAGAGAGAGAGAGAGAGAGAGAAAGAGATTCTTTTGGTATATGAGAGATATAGAAATTAAAAATGGGAAAGAGCAATCTAATTCTGGCTAGAAAGTACTACCCATCCCTCTTCATGTTTTTATCATGTAAATCTTAAGTGAATAAAATTCAATCACAATGTACAAGAAGGCAAAGGCAATAGCTAAAAGTTGAGCTGCTGCCGTGAAGAAATGAAGAAAATTTTTGTGATTTTCTTCTGACGTTCCTACCGGATCAATGCATCAGGGAATTTGTTCTTTTCAATCGATTCCCAAATACAAACTGGAGCTTTTTATAATTCTTAGGAACAGCTGCAGCGTCGTATGGGAATTTCCAGCATAGTGCATACTACCAAGTACCAGCCTAACTCCAATCAAGCAGCTTTAGGTTCAAGACTTCAAGTTATTTCTCAGAAATTACGACGACAGCTAACTTGACGAAAATTTAATAACCATGAAAATGTCATTACCAAAACTCGAAAATGGTACTCTCTCCCCTCCACTTCATTTTCTACGAATTTTAACGTTGAGGGTCCATAGAACCTTTCCCTCGGGCAGGGGAATTGACCTTGGAAAACGAAGTGGCACCTCAAACTCTCCCAAGGAAGATAGTGGAGATGGAAGATGCAGGTTCTCAGGCTGGACGCTTACACAAAGTTGCCTTGCCACCTGATGCATCAGAAAATAGTAAACAGTTAATATGTTTTAAATAATACAGCACCAAGATGCATACCCTCAATACACAACAATGCCTAATGGTGTGTTTTATTTACCTGGGTAAGTGCATTTACCATGTCTTATATTTCCCAGGTAAATAAGACAAAGATGGTTTTAGCCATACAAAGTCATTAATTAAAGGGGCAATTTTGTCACATCCTTTGGCAACTTTCCTACCAGGTAGATAAGTTACAAATGGTTATCACTTAACCCAGGTTAGTGATATCGAAGGAAAATAATTTTAGTCAACCCCACATAAACCTGGAAAAAAAATAAAAAGAACACGAATACCTTGGTCATGGAACCAAAATTCCATTGACCAACTTTTTCCCCTCTCAAAATCCCAAAAAAAAAAAAAAAACAGTCGCTTTGAGTTTGGAGGTTGAAGGTTACCATCCGTCTGATTTAAAGAGGCAATGATAGTAGCTCTCAGATGATGCTACCCAGGAGGTACCACGGCACCATCTTGTTCACCATGCACAAGATCACCCATATTCATTGTCCTAGTTATCAGGAGTTGACCTAGTTCCGCGTATCAATGGCAAAACCAATGAATAGTTCAATAACAACCTGCTAAATCCATTCATGACTAGAATGCTTTGTTCTTCTAGTCCAAGTTGACTCCATGACTTGCATCAACTCCACTCCCAACCTCGTGACCTCGAACAGGTCTTGAACCGACCCTACCCGATCTGTTATGGGGTAGGGTCTGGTTCCAAATTCTTGGAACCGACCCCAACCCAGTTTGGTTCCAGGGTCGAAGGATTAACCCTACCCAAACCGACCCGATGAAGCGGCCCTGGTTGGCCTTTGGTGAAACCAGCCTTGGAACCGAATTTGCCTTGAAATAAACCTCAAAATATTTTTAAGGATGTGAAGATTTGAACCCAATCACACATGGTTACAAAAGCCATGGTCTCACTTGACAATTGAATTACTTAAGTGATTTGATCATTTGTTTTTATTCTAATTGAATGTGTATAATAAATATTGTGCAAAGTAATATTTACAAAACTTAAATTATAATGACAAATCTTTAACCATATATTAATGTATTATGTTAATCTCCATATTAAATTACTCAATTTAACCGATGATCAAAAAAAATTACTCAATTTAACCAATAAAGATGATATAAGTTTTAAACTACATACTATCATTATTGAAAATTAAGTTTTTAAAGGGTATGCTTCATTTTTTTTACGGGGGAGAGTACAGAAAGAACAGGTTCCACGGGTAGACCCTGTAACCGACCTCGGAACAGCCAAAGTCAGAATCGACCTTCACAGGGTAGGTTCCAGTTCCAAAAACCTGGAACTGACCGCTGCAGGGTAGGTTCCAGGTTCTGCCATGGAACCGAACCGAATCGGCCCATGCTCACCCTTAAGTAACACCATGTTTTCTCAATAAATTGACTCCCACAATCACAAAATATAATTCCATAACAATTAGTACAATCTAAAGATAATCGGTGTTGTCAAAATTAGTCATTGACTAATCAAAAATAGATAGTTGCGGGCCAGGTCAACTACATTACTAACTAATACTCAAGGTGCAGTGGCCTAAGATGGCTAAAGCATCGACTAGATCAATTAATTGGTTAATGACTAGTCAACCAGAAAATCATTTGTTTGTTTGTATCTCTAATTATTTGAAATAATGTAGAATATGTCCGCATTCTATTATACGCATGCCATTGCTTTAAAAATTTGTGATAGAACATGATCGGATGATGGTATATAAAATAAGAAAAAGGCATAAAATTAAACAAAGGCAGTGGAGTTCTTTTAAAGTTTTTTCCCCAATCAGTGGTGTACTGGTATTCTTGAGTACTGATACTCGGTACAGAGTTGCCACAGAGCAAAACGAATGATCAAAGTTGCTACTTTTCTTCAGAAATTTTCTGTCTGAAAAATAAAGACTACCAAGTACATGTTCTAGAGCATTCTTTTTTTTTTTGCATAATTGTAGTTTATATTAACTTATATATGAGATTGCATCAAAATCCTAAATATAGAATATATCTTTTTCATCAACTAATTAGGCACAAACTAGTCAGCACATTGACTAGAGAGGCCTAAAACTAGTCATCACTTCACCACATTGATAACACTCAAAATACTAAATCAAAGATAGATGCGGAAAACATTTAAATCATTATTAATTTATTTAATATCTTCAGAGAAAGGAAAATAGGAAATCAAATATATGTTTATAATCCAAGTTTATATGCATGCATACATCATTTTTTTATGAATACATGCATACATCATTTCTTTCTTGTGTTTTAAATTGTCTATATCTAACTATGATGCAAGTAAGAAATAGGACTCAGAAAATGAATTTAAAGGATTACCCACTTAACTTGAAAACATGTCAAGTGAATGGAAAAAAAGGCAACCAAAGGAGGAGTCACTGGAATCACTCAAATGAATCATCATGCACAATTACAGGTATCAACATGATTTGATCCCCATGATAGGGAGTGGAGTCAAATCGGTAGAGTTAAGGGATTATTCATTCAGAAGTCATCAAACTAAGTCTAATTGGTAAGTTGGATTCTCCTAGCTTAAAAGCTTAACCTGTCATATTTTGTCAAAGCAATCACGTTTACTTACAATATCATTGTTGAGGTTAGTAATGCAAGAAAATGGGAAACACATTTTCCAATTCAATTTGTTCTCAAACTGCACGTGGAAACTTCATAAATCATGACTTTCTTGCAAATTATTGAACAACTGGAACAACACAACAAAAAAGCAAATACCATATCCATACAGCTAGTTAATTTATTATAGGGATGTAAATACCATATCCATACAGCTAGTTAAATTGAATTCAGGTTGTTGAATGTCAATCTCTCACTGGTTTGGCTTATATTGCATGCCAGTCAATATTTCTGAGCCATGAGAAATTAAAATGCTTTTACATAGATATCAAGTATTTTAATTTTTCTTTCTTTCCTTTTTTTTTTATTTTCACCAGGCAGGGTGAGTTTGGTGCAGGGTATAATCAAGTAGGGTTGGGTTCAGGTTGACTTGAACCTGTACTAAACTCAAACCTATTGACAGCCTTAATTAATTACCAGAAACTACTAAACCAGATTCCAGGATGATGTGTGCTAATTAAAAAAAAAGGCCCATTCGCTTGAATCGAAGAGAGCAACACAATGAAACAAGAAAAACAAAACCATCATACCTCAGAAACAAGCTCATCTTTTGTCACAGGTGAACGCAATTCATTACCAACCTTGATGAGCCTCCTCAAGGACTGCAATAAATTTAAACTTGTCAGATTATAGGTCTGGAACAAGGTGGCATAGCTTTTTCTTTACATTACATCAAGTTTTCCGCTAATTATTATTTGTCAATCTTTCCATTATATAAATATCAGGGTTCCTCGCAAATTACACAATGGCTATGATTTCTATTTTTTTGGTTTTCAAATTTAGATTCACCATCCAAAATGTCTGTTTATCAGTGGATACAGAATCACACATATCCACATCACAACATAATAATAAAATGTGCTTTCCTTAACAACCATAATAATAGGAACACTTTTGGAGGAATAGGAATACACAACATTTCCTTCACAAAAAAGATGAAAAAGAGGGATTGGCCACTAAGAAATTAAAGAATGATATACAAGAGAACCTACCATCGGAATTAGGAAACCACAAATGACCATGCCCTATAAAATCATCAAAGGTGACCCCATCCAACAAGTTCAAAAGGTTAGGCATAAATGTGATTTCAGAATCTCTAAGATTCCTCCTAGATCCCAAGTTCCAATTCAGCCCAAAGGATGAAGAAGGATGAAAAAAGTCATGCACAGGTCTCCAAGGAAACAAGTCTTTCAAGGGATACCTGATATGATTGAAAAACGAGGATATGATTAAAAACAAGTCACATCACATCACAACTTGTTTCTATCAAGAAGCATATTTGTTATGCAAGATGGCTGGTGCTGTTCACAGTCGGTCAGTATTCTGAAGTAGTTTCAGCAAGAAAAACAAAAGAAAAATAAGAGATAACCAGAAGAAAGAAGAGAGGAAGAGAAGAGAAGAGAAAGGGAGCAGATCAAAATCTGTTTCTGCCGCCCAGATTTAGTATTTATATGTTTCTATTATAACAAGATCTACAATGACATTTATGCCCCTGCCACTCAAAACACTTCTTCTATTAGAATAGAAGAAGAATGAGAAGAGAAAGGGAGCATATCAAAATCTGTTTCTGCCGCCCAGATTTAGTATTTATATGTTTCTATTATAACAAGATCTACAATGACATTTATGCCCCTGCCACTCAAAACACTTCTTCTATTAGAATAGAAGAAGAATGAGAAGAGAAAGGGAGCATATCAAAATCTGTTTCTGCCGCCCAGATTTAGTATTTATATGTTTCTATTATAACAAGATCTACAATGACATTTATGCCCCTGCCACTCAAAACACTTCTTCTATTAGAATAGAAGAAGAATGAGAAGAGAAAGGGAGCATATCAAAATCTGTTTCTGCCGCCCAGATTTAGTATTTATATGTTTCTATTATAACAAGATCTACAATGACATCTATGCCCCTGCCACCCAAAACACTCCTTATAAACAATAACAGCAACTATAATAGTTGCCCAGTAAGGCCCAGAAAGACTAATAACAAGGCCCAAAAAACTAATAACAGGTAAACAAAAAAGACAACTAATATAGCAGGGACTTCACTAATTTACTAGACTGTTTCTCCACACTCCCCCCCCCAAGTTGGGAATAGGTATTAGTCATTCCCAACTTGCATAAATCTATCTCTAACTTGACCCTTGTAACTGCTTTGGTGAAGAGATCAGCAGGCTGCATATCGGAGGCAACATACGTAAGGCACACTTGTTGGGAGGCAACTCTTTCTCTGATAAAGTGTCGATCCACCTCAACATGTTTGGTTCTATCATGCTGTATTCGATTAAGTCCAGTAAGACATTTTTTTCTGATAAATGAAGAAATTTTTTAATCACAGAACATAAGAGATACAAGTGACCCAAGAAGAGGCATGAAGTGCGGCCCCCTCAGAAAAGACAAGAAGATTCTTAAAAATATTTTGAATAAGTTACAAGGTAGTCCAAAAAAGACTGTCCCGAGAAACCCCTTGTTTGGCTAATGAATCAGCTATAGCACTTGCCGATCTGCTCACCCATTGGGCACTAACAGTCATGTTGCTAGTCAGCCAATTCACTTTTTTAAGGAGGTCTCTATCACTCCAAATGGCAGAATCTGGTTCAAGAGACATCCCACCACCACCTGTGAGTCACCTTCAATTAAAGGATGCTCCACCCCAATCTGGTTTGCAATCTGAATCCCTTGTACAACAGCTAGTATCTCTGCTCTTGTGGAGTCACCCACTCCCACTGGTCCTGAATACAAGGAAATAATGTTGCTATCCTTATTTCTTAGGACTCCTCCTACACCCAAGTTCTGGATTACCCTAGCTACTCCCATCAAAGTTCAGCTTAATGACACCATCTGAAGGAGGTGCCCATTCTACCACTCTTCTAAGCCTCCTAGAAGAAGGAAAAATCAACAAAAAAGTCTAAAATTTTCAGCCAATGGATTGCCCTTGTCAATATGCAATCCTGCACTTCAGGGAGATTCCTTTCCTTTTCTAGGAATATTCTGGCATTCCTTTCTTCCAAAATAGTCCACACAAGAGCTGCTCTGATACATTTCCACGTAATTCTCCCTCTTCATTGCGCCACCCGAAATAAGAAGGGTTAAACAACAAACTTACATCAGATGGCAGGTTCCGCCTACATCCAAACAAACCAAAAATCCAATTCCATAAAGCTACAGCAAAAGGACAAGACATTCTGAGCTTTACAAAGAAAACACCAGTTAGGGGAAAGACGTAAGGTTTCTTCTTTTGCAGATTTTCCAAAGTACTGATCTTACCATGGTACACTTCCCAACAGAAGATAGCAATTTTAGGGGTGATCAGCCTAGCCCAAATTTCTTTAATAGGAAATTCCCCAAGGGTAGAATTGAAGCAAGGGATTTGAAGAAAGAGGCACAAGTAAAGGAGCCTTTTGGGGTAGGGGGCCAAATTCTTCCGTCAGGTTTAGTAGGATCCAAGCAATCAGACTCAAGTAATAGAAGTAACTCAAAAACACAAGAGGATTCTTCATCCCTTAACCCCTTACAAAAGCCAAAATCCCAAGACAAAGATAAAGGAGGAACCGGGTTAGGAAGAAACTCAGATACTGGCTCTTTTTTGTAAAGTGAAAGAGTAGAGAGAGGGGAAGAGATCTTTGAGGGATTGGTTACCCACCCAAGTATCTTCCCAAAAAAGAATTGAAGAGCCAGAGCAAGCTTCATACCTGATTAGACTGAGGAAACGGGGAGAATTTTGTGTATAGCCTTCCAAGGTGTTGAGAGAGTTGCCTAACGAGATACCCCAACATCCCAACCATCCTCTGAGCAACCATGAATACTAGCCACCACCCCATGCCATAACCTCTCCCTCTCCAAGGGCCATCTCCACAATCACTTTCCTAGTAGAGCTTCATTCCTATGGACTAAGTTCCCTATCCCTAGGCCCCTTTCTTCCTTGCTTCAACTAACTACTTCCCATCTAATCAAGTGGTCCTTTTTCACCCCCCCCCCGGTTCCCACAAGAAATCTCCCATTGCCTTTTCTAATTTCTTAGCCTCCCATGTAGGAATTCTAAAGACTGATAGGAAGTAGGTTGGAAGATTTGCAAGAGTGTCCCTATTCAAAGTCACTCTGCTCCTATAGAGATGCAAAACGTTTTCCAAGCCGCCAACCAGTTTTCAAATTTTTCCACAATAGGAACCCAAAACCGACTCTCTTTAGGGTTAACACCTAGGGGAAGACCTAAATAGGTCAAAGGCCACTCAGATGTGGAACAATCTAAGCAACTTGCAATAGACTCTACCTCCCTATCCTCCAAATTTATTCCAACCACAACTTGTTCCAAAATTGATCTTCAAATTGGAGACACTCTCAAAGAGATTTATTAGATTCTTAAGTTTCCTTACCCTTCTCAAATCACTCCCTTCACAGAAGATTATTATATCATCAACAAATTGGAGGTGTGTCACCGAAATGCTCCTTTTGCCTAATCTCCAACCCCTTATTAAATCTTCCCCATCTGCTTTTGAGATGAATCTACTAAGCACGTCTGCAATGAGTTCACATTTGCACCCCACACGGGGGTGCCCCACAACGTCCCACAACACATCCCCATCATGTATCGGGAATATCTCCCGATGATGACATCATCATTTCTGGTACTATCATCAGGAGATGTTCCCAATACACGACAGGGATGTGCTGTGGGACGTTGTGGGGCATAGATCTGAACTCGTCTACAACATGGGTAAAGAGGAAGGGTGAGAGTGGATCACCTTGTCTTGGGCCTCTACCAGCTAGAAAGAAATCTTTTACTACTCCTTTGACTAAAACTGAGTAGTGACAAGATGTTAGGCAACCACTTACACAATTACACCATTAATCCCCAAAACCACATTTCCTTAGGACCTCTAGTAGGAAGCTCCAATCCACTAAATCATAAGCCTTCTCCAGATCCAATTTGCATATGAAACCCCGATTAACTGATCTCCTCATCTCCTCCATGCATTCATTTGCAAGAAGGATCTTATCTATAATCTGTCTTCCTTGTACAACGGCTCCTTGGGCTTGACTGATAAAAGGAGAAAGAACTTTGATCCTCAAAGAGAGAACTTTTTCCAAGATCTTATAGATACTAGTCACCAAACTGATCGGCCTAAAATCTTTGGGATGTTTAGCATCAACCTTTTCGGAACCAAAGCTAGAAATGTGACATTCACTCCAAGACTAATCACATGATTGCCCTCAAATTTTCTAAAGACTTCTATTAGTTCTTCCTTAATTATGTCAAAACAGTCGTGATAAAAAGCCATAATGAAGCCATCACTATGGCTTCTCTAGAGACTTCTGTTTTTTTTACTCTTCATCTTATTTCTCCTCTTTGTTGTTTTTTCACCTGTCTTTGCCCTTTCTCCCTCCCTTCCCCTTACTTGAGAACTAAGAACTGAAGTGCCACCCTCCTGTTCCTTTTCGAAATTCTCCCCCAATTCCTCCTCTACCAAGAGTCGAAAAGTCTACAAGATTAATCCCCAAATCCTTTCCCCTTCATCCACAGTATCATTCAAAGCCTCCACATCCTCTAAAGCCTCTATTACTTCAATTGAATCACTAGGACAGGCAGCTTTTGGAATAGTGTCACTAGGATAGGCAGTTTTTGGATGAGTGCCAGCTCCACCTGCGGGCTGAAACAAAACAACAATTGGGGATTGGGGAAGGGGGCAGATTAGTATCAAAAACTCGAGGAATACAAGAATCAAGACAAAACATACTAGAAACACCAAAACCTGAAATGTCACCACCAATTCTGCCTAGGTTCTGAGGGAGTTTGCTGGGATAAGTCTCCTCAGGATCAACGTATGTTGCACTAACAGGGAAAAGGGAGTGTTTGTTTCTTTGCCATTTGAATTGGAAGAAGACATGCACGAACTAAAGACACCTTGACCTTGATCTAGATGTGTAACAGGCTCTTCTCTGATTTTGGCCAAGACGTTCACCTCCCTCGACGTACACCTTCCATTCCCAAGCTCTTCGGCGGCTCCAAAGAGTTCGCAGGCTTAGGAATAGAATCTTCTCCAAAAAGAAGTGTTGTTCCAAGGTCTACATCCGCTACAGAGGAGCTTTTCGAGTAATTGCTTCTCACACTTCCTATGTTGGAACCCTCGAGGAGAAGCTCATCATCTTCCTTTTTTTTATGAATGATAATAAATTTATTAATTCAAAAGCAGATTTAGAGTGAGTTCATACAACATCCTAGGGAGACGCGCGAGCTGCAGCCCCTCCTTGAATCTTACTAGTAAACTAGGAAAGAAAAGCAAAAATCACAACTGAACCCAAAACAATTCTTCCCTATTTACCCCTTGCTTAGCTAACACATCTGACAAAGTATTTGCTGATCTCCCCACCCACTGTACAGTGACCAACATATTCCTTGTCAACCAACTAAATTTCTTCATTTCATTCTAGCAACGCCACATAGCCTCTTCAGGACTTTTCAACCAACCCACCACCACTTTGGAATCCCCCTCGATTGTTAGGTGTTGTACCCCCAACTGGTTTGCAAATTGCACCCCTTCTACAGCAGCTAAAAGTTCTGCCCTGATGGAGTCCCCAATTCCCAAGGGACCCGAGTAGAGCAACAAAATCTCCCCCTTCTCGTTTCTCAAAGCACCCCCCATTCCGGATAATCCTGGATTACCCATGCTACTTCCATCAAAGTTCAACTTCAGTGAGCCTTCGGATGGAGACCAGCTTGTAATTGATTTGTCCTTTAGAGATGAACACCTCGCTACTGCTGACCAATTTCTCCAAAGGTCATTAAAGAAGAATTGAAGAAAGATTTCCAAGGCCTTCAGCCAAGGTATTGCCCTATTTAACACACAGTCTTTCAAATCCTGATTGCTCCTATCCTTCTCTTGAAAAATTCTAATATTCCTTTCTTCCCAAAGAGTCCAAATCAAGGCAGCACGAGCACATCTCCACATAATTCTCCCTATTGTTGTAGGCCAATAAAAGGTAGAATGGTTGAAGAGCATGTGAACTTCTGCTGGTAGACTCCAACTACTCCCAAACAACGAAAGTAGCCAAGCCCAAAGGTATGTAGAAAAGGGACAAGATATTAATAGGTGGTAACAATCCTCACCGTGAGCTCTACAGAGGATACACCAATTAGGAGAGATACAGAGGAAAGGTCTTCTCTTTTGTAGGTTATCTAGAGTGTTTACTTTCCCATGGAATACTTCCCAACAAAACGCCATAATTTTTTGGGGAATTGGCCTGCACTAAATTTCTTTTGACGGAAAGGGTTGGTGAGTAGAAAGTTGAGAGATGGACTTGAAGAAAGAAGCACAAGTGAAGGTTCCATTGGGTCTAGGAGTCCATACCCTCTTATCTGGCTTGGAGGGGTCCAAACAAACCTGATTAAGACAACCTAGCAAAACAGAAAGAGATTCAATTTCATCATCTCTAAGTCCTCTACGAAACCCAAAATCCCAAGTAGGATCTAAGGGTGTTCCCAAAGGTGAGACAAATTTTGAGACCACCTCTTTTTTGTACAATGAAACAGAAAATAGCGAAGGGAACAGATCCTTTAAAGGTGTGTCTCCTACCCAAATATCCTCCCAAAAATGAACAGTGTTGCCAGAACAAACTTCATACCTGATAAAATTGAGGAATTGAGGAAGGGTGTTGTGAATGGCCTTCCAAGGTGCTGCTAGGTTAGCTTGCCTTGATACAGCAGCATCCCATCCATTCTCTGACCTCCCATGAATGCTTCCCACCACCTCATGCCACAATCTCTCTCTTTCCAATGGCCATCGCCACAACCATTTCCCTAACAGAGCTTGATTTTTTCTAGTTACCCTCCCAAGTTCCAAACCCCCCTCTTCTTTACTTCTGCACACAATTTCCCAATTAACCAAGTGATCCTTTTTTTCTTGTCCCGGCTCCCATAAGAAATCTCTCATCAACTTCTCCAGTTTCTTAGCTTCCCTAACTGGTATCCTAAAAACAGACAAAAAATAGGTAGGTAAGTTAGCCAAGGTAGCTCTTATTAGGGTAATTCTCCCTCCTAAAGAGACATAATTCCTCTTCCATGAGGCTAATCTCTTCTCAAACTTTTCTATCACCGGGGTCCAAAATCTACTCTCCCTAGGATTTGCCCCTAAAGGAAGCCCTAAATATGACATAGGCCAAGTAGAGGTGGAACACTCAAGACACTCCGCAATAGCCTCGACCTCCCCTACCTCCAAATTTATACCCGCTATGCAGCTCTTTTCCAAATTTATTCTCAAATTAGAAATACTTTCAAAACCTTTGATTAGCTCCTTTAGGTTTGCTACCTTTTCGCTAAAACCTCCTTCACAAAAGATCATTAGGTCATCTGCAAACTGAAGGTGGGTGACGGGGACTTGGTGTTTCCGTATTCTCCAACCCCTAATGGCATCTTCACTGTCATCCTTGGTAACGATCCCACTAATCACATCAGCTACTAAGGTAAAAAGGAAGGGTGAGAGTGGATCCCCTTGCCTGACACCCCTGCAAGCTGGAAAAAAGTGCCTCACCATACCATCATCTTCCTTTTCTTCTTCACAGTTTACCCACTCTGAGTCAAAACCATCGTCATCAGACCTCCGCTGATCAAACATCTGGTTTGTACGTTCTGGGGTCGTGGAATAGGAGACTAGTCTCGGTCTCCAGCTGAAATCCTCCGCCACTGTTGTGTTCAATCCCCCCTCTTCGAGCCAGGTCTCAAGTTAAAAGATGATAAACCTAAACAATGGTTTATCACCTTCGGTCCTGCCTTGGTCATGTGAACATTTAAATGATCACATGATGCCCTTTTCTCCTTCAGCCCAGCCCCTTCCTTAAATCTTGAAATACTGGGTGATGGCCCAATTAAAAGCCCATTACTAAAAGTCTTTGAATTGTCTAGAGGCCCAACCAAGTGTCACCCAATTTAGCATTCCAGCTAATTATTTTCATTTAGACTCTTAGATCATTAGGCCCTCCAAATTACTAAGAAACCTTTAGTAAGGAACCTTTCATCTCTCCCCTCTTCCACTTAACTCAATATCCCCTTCAATGTCCGAAATTAATCTCTCCACTTCTGATCTTTTCTTTTTTTTTCCTACTCTTGTTGACCTCAGTTGTCATAGAAGGCTCTACAACTCCTATTTCCATCTCCACTCTTTGGGGGCTTACAGTAGGTTCTACCCTTTTTGGGGTTATTTCTAGGAACTCTTCTTTCTGTTTGTATTCCTCCAGCAACCCACAAATTTGGCTCCCAAATTTGAGCACTAACAGTCATGTTAACTTGTAAACAATTCTCCCTCCTTTATTTCGAAAGGAAGAACCTCCTTACTTCCCTTTCTGTCACCTAGTATTAGTCGTTGTGATGTTGGGGTACCTGTTTCAAGCAAAGAACACTGATTAGAACCAGAAAACAAAAGGACATACATACCTGGACCCGCTGGAGGCAAGTGAGAAGAGGGTTGTAAAGGGATTTGAGCAACAGAGTTCGTATCTAAGGCCTTTCCCTCTGACTGGTTCTGCTATGAAGATGACCTAGGTTCGACCCAAACTTCTTCATCCCTTACAAATGAAGTTTCCTCAAAAAGCTTCCCCTTCAACGGTGTTTCTCTGTAATGCAATAGATTAGAACCAGGTCCCTCTTAACTGATACCTTGAATAGGCTGAGTTTCAGGAATAGTCTCAGTTGTTGGAAGAGTTGTCTCCTGTCAAGCCTCAGTAAGGGTTGCTAAAACCACCTTACCATTGTGCAACACACTATCTGGAGGAGTAACCTGTACACAGTCGTTGAAACTCAACGTTTTTTTTCTCTTCTAATCCCAAACCAGACGAAGACAAACCTTGTATTTTCTCCTCTGTGACAACTCAAAATCCAAACTGCCCTCCCCTCAAGGATATTGCCCGACTTTTGTAAATCGATACTACCCAAACTGAGAGTTTCTCCGGTATCCGAGTCAAAGTAGTCTTCGTCTTCTGACAACATCTCCACTTCGAGATTTTGGAATTCACTTCGTTTGACATACCTCGGGTTGCGACAATCTGGCAAGTAGCGCAAAACTTTTTAACTGGAATCCACTGCAACGACTGATTTGAGCTTTTCAAGTAACTAGTAGAGCTCGAGGATGACGATGCTAGACAAAGTTTCTCCCCTCTACCAATGGTGCTTTCCCAGTCACGTGTTGTTTTAAGTCCTCACATGCCTTTCTAATAGAAGGGTAGGGGCCAGTAAGAAATTCAAACACCCTATTTGTTTCAACCAACTTCTTCAATGTTGCTGCATCCTTTTGGCTTTCCCATTCAATGATCAATCTCAAGCCAGAGAGATTTTAAGGTTGAGAAGTAAACCGATACAGGTTTCTCCCCTGTTTAAGATTATTCACTTCACTTTTCAGTTCATATGCCCTAGCAACATTAAGGGGCTGTGAGTAGGTTTGATTCATATTCTCCCAGGTTTCCTTAGCAGTCTTCACCCATAAGTAATTTCTATTGATGTGTGGCTGCATAGAGTTGCATAGCCAAGTCATCACAAGATAGTTTTCTTAAACCCATTTTGCATAGGTTGAGTCTTCCTTTGCTGCTTTTTTAATGTCTTTGATTACATATCCAAGCTTTCCCCTTCCCCAATAGCCATCATGGCCGATTGGGCCCATTCCAGGTAATTTGTGCCATCAAATTTAACAGTAGTAATCTAAAACGTATTATCTGACATACTCCCAGACCCCATAGATCCTCCTCCAAAGGATTTTGGTTCCTTTCCACCTGGTTCAATTCTGATCACACCACAAAGACCTCACAAATACTCCCTTAACAGGTCTTTAACAGAGCTTATGCAGTAATCCAGTACAAACTACAGGTCTGAAATACTCCCTTAACAGTCCAGTACTGAAACCAGAACAGTATAAGTAAATGGGGCAAGTCAAAAACACTAGAACTGACTTGTTCTCAGTAGAAACCCTAGAACCAGCCTAGGGAGAAAAACAAAAGGACTCAGCCACTCCTTCCAGAAGATCCTAATCATTTCCTACAAGCTGTTGGATCTCATAAAGGAACTATTTTCTACTCAGAAACCACTGAGTGCCAGTACCATTGAAGGCTTAGCCCCTAAACCTTAATCTGATCCAAAGAACTCTGATTCTTCCTGGTTATTGGTGATCTCCAAGAATGCAGATCTTGGGCAGCAAGAATTTCTCCAATAAACCTCCAAGAATCAGGCAAGACAGACTGAAATATCCAGCCCTTATACATCCTTAAGTAGACGGCTGGACGAAGCCTAGATAGGAACCCTAGCAAGCCCTAAACCTTGCTCTGATACCAAGATGGCTGGTGTTGTTCACAGTCAACCAGTATTCTGATGTAGTTTCAGCAAGAAAACCAAAAGAAAAATAAGAGAAAACCAGAAGAAAGAAGAGAGGAAGAGAAGAGAAGAGAAGAGAAGAAGAACGAGAACAAAGCAGATCAAAATCTGTTTCTGCCGCCCAGATTTAGTATCTATATGTTTCTATTATAACAAGATCTACAATGACATCTATGCCCCTGCCACCCAAAACACTCCTTAATAAACAATAACAGCAATAGTAACAGCAGCTATAATAGGCCTAGTAAGGTCCAGAAAGACTAATAACAAGGCCCAAAAAACTAATAACAGGTAAATAAAAAAGACAACTGACATGGCAGGGGCTTCACTAATTTACTAGACTGTTTCTCCACAATGCAAATAAGGCTTCTGGGCTTTACTTTGTTTGGTATAGGAAGTAGTTCCAAATTTGCTCTCTGAACGACAAGTATCCCTTACCAATCACGAAAAGAAAAATGGAAGGCAAGATCCCTAAAGTATCAAATCTCCATCCAATTAACTTAACTTACAACATTTCTTATTCTTATGAAATAATTCACAACATAGATAATTACAACAATAAAATGTTGGATAGCAATCATAACGTATTTCCATTCAATTCTATTTCCATCTAGATTGAGTCCAGATACAAATATAACAATAATAAAAATCACGATACCCTAAACCACAAAATAGTGAAATATATTGGCATCATCTCATAACTAAATTAAAGAGTTTCAATCATATTGGCATTGATCTAATTCTAATAATTTGATGTGAATCAGCACTTGTATATATACAAGGATACTTGGGTAGAACGTTTAAACTAGATTAGGAATAACATTTATTTCTTTTCATTGTTCATAAAACACAGTTACATGAAGAGTGATCATACAAGCATCCCGTGTATCAATGGATAAACTCTTTTGGAGAATAGTTCATAGGTCCTGTTCTAACTCAACAATTGTGTAGTTACAATATACAGCAATACTGCAATACAAAGAAAACAAATGAAGGTCATATTATTCGGGCCCAGTTGGTGTAGGAAACTCATTAAGGGTGGAAACCAGTGTTTTAAAAACCAACCCGGAGGCCAAACTGTTTTTGCCTCCGGGTCACAGGTCACCGGTCTGACCAGCCAGGTCAAACTGTTCAGACCATGCCACATCAGCGTATAAATATATACAAATGTGTATATATGTACAAATGCATATTTTATCAATAAAAAGTGTATAATTATGTTTCAGATATTATATGTAGTATTTTATATTTAATTTATGTTTTTTAATTCAGTTTATTTTTTCTACTTATAAAACTATTAAAAATTGCAATTTGAGGCCATAAAAGGGGTTTTTTCGCGAAAATAGCAGGGCAAGGCGCCAACGGCACCTAGGGACACATAGATCTCGAAAAGTTACCCAAAATTAAAATTTAAAAAAAAAAACACCTCAATCGGGCATCAGAGTGCAAAGTTATGGCCTCCCAAGGTTTGCATACATAGTATGCAACCCGCGACCCGGTCACCAGGTCGACCGGGTCAACGGTCCAATCATCTGGATCAAGCAGTTTTGACAAAGTCAATGGTTTTTAGCATTTCTCCTGGTTTTACTTGAACTAGACCCAGAATCTTGACTAGGTAACGGTTCGAACGGTTCAACCGGACGGGTCAACGATGGGTTGAGAACACTGGGGGAAACCATGGTTGTGATGGAAGGAGTGCAAAGGGCACAAGATAATATGAATATAAATAAGTTGATCATTGAAAGAGATTTTAGACTGGTGGTGGGATGGTTACAGGGCAGGGAAGCAAAGCTTATGGGCTTATAGGGATGAGCTAAAGAACTCAGATGCCTAACTAAAGATGCAGAAGTGAAATTTCAATGGGTAAAAGGGATTGCTAACAGTGCGGCTGATACTTTAGCTAAAAACTGGATGGAGAGGATCAAATTTTCTGGGCACAAATGTAAGAAAAAAGAAAGGGAGAAATAAGAGGTTTTTTCTCTCGTTTGTTTGATTGTAAATCTGTACATTTTTTGTTATTTATAAAAAATATAAACAAAACAAAAATTAGCATAGACTCTCCTGACAAAACCACCTTGAAGTAATAACACCAAAACAAGCATATTGTGACAGGTTATTGTGGTTTTAATGCATCACATTCACAATTATAATGGACATTTGCAAAACATAGTATAAGAACCATCCACTAACTGCTACATCCAAAATGGTACTAAAGGCACTAACAAGATAAAATATGTGTTTGTGCAAATATCATTACAAATACTAGATTCAAAAAGATGATCAAAACTATTCATAATGTGGGAGAGAACTAGAAATGAAGTATAACACCAAGACATACCAAGCGAGCATTATCTAGACGCTTTGCCGCAGTTTGATATTCCTTCATTTTATCCTCCTTGGTCTTCGGAACTACTGTAACGGTTTCTACTTCCTCAGGTTGGTAAATCTGATTAATTAATCCAATAAGTAACTTCAACAGGTTAGTAGGCCAACACAGAGACAAGGGCTTTCCTGCTTCTAGTCAAGAAAATTCATTTTGCAGTATAAAATATGCATGTCAATAAGAATTAAACAGAAAATAGGGGAGAAATATAGCCAAAAATCTGCAAGTTTAAAAATGTACTACAGAAGGAAAAAGAAATATCACTCACATTTGAAACTTACAATCGGGCTACACCCATACAGAAATATCTAACAGTTGTTTTTTCCTAATGAGAATGATAAGAAATGGTGATTTCACTAGCTGTATAAACAGTAAGTATACAACATTGTTGCCTAAAATGGTCAAGGTACATATGCTTAGCATATGTAAAGATTCCACTAGTACCATACCGATCAAAAAAAAAAAAAAAAGATTCCACTCCACAAGTACTATATAAGTAAGCATTATTGTTTTAAAAGGGTGAAGGGACTCAAAATAAACATCCAAATAGGCAAGATGGTGCAAGTGAATTTGATAACATTAACAACTTGGCAGGTGCTCTTGAATGTGTGGTAGGCTAATTCACCTCAATTTAAATAGGAACCACCTTGAGAGATATAGATGATTCATATCTTCAAAGCAACCAGAGATTGGATATTCTGGAAGGCATATTGTTTCATTTTTCAATAGGAGTATTGTGAGGAAGAATTGCTGTAGTCAAAGATGCTCTAATCCAACTTTCCACTTTGTGCTGATTCTCAAGATGTCACTATGTCAGAATGGTACTGGATATGCTTGAATAGGATTCAAAAGGCTTCCTTTGCAAGGAATAGTGCAACTCCACCAAACTATCATTTTGACTTGAAAGTTGAAACACAATGAGACTCAAGAAGCAGGATGGCTCAACATTCACACTTTTTCACCATTTGGAATTCTAGTGTCTCCTTATGGGAAAGTGGTATTTTAAGGTTAGATTTAGAGGAGCCAGAATTGTGTCCAACAAGGTTTGTAGAACACCATAGCATAAGATATGCATCATTTTCAGGGTCACTAATATGCTAAATACAAGGATTTATGACAAATAGCCAATATTCAATACCCTTCCCAGAGATGACATGGTTCAAAACATGAAAGCTGCAACCCATGAGTATCACCCCTTTGAATCGCTCAATACATAAATTTTGTGTATTACACCTATCACTACTTTGAACCATGTTTCCTAATGCAGAGAGAAATCTAGCTTACAGTCTGTGCTTGAAAATGCCAACTCCATTCAACTATTCAATTTAAGAATGAAGCACAACTTCTCAACATCCTTTGATACGTGCCTTAGGAGAACTCACCCCTAAAAGCTAGCTGTTAGAGGGAGGGAACCTAAGCACTTATACCACACAACAGTATCCCATACTACCGATGTGGGATATCTCATATTAGCATCCCATACTACCAACATGGGACAAATGGATGGTAACATAGGGCCCCATTCTCAAGTCTCTGCTACAAAGGTGAGGTAGATTTTGAGTTCCAATGGAAGGAGGTATCCAAGAACAATACCACTAGCAAGGAATCATCCTTGTGAAGAAATAGTTGTGTCCAAAGAGTCTAAGCTTGATGTTTGTCACCTATTAGGCACTTGAAGCACTTGGACATTTAGTCTTTTTTTTATAATAAATAAAAAAGAAAAGTATTAATTGAAAAAGTACATCCTAGGGGTGATGAGAGATCACCAACAACAACAACAAAACAAGGGGAAATCCGGGACAATCAGGGATTGGGGGTGTTTTTAGGGATGAAAATGGGGTCATTTCTGCCATGTTCTCAGACCCAATTGGAGTGGGTGACTCCCTTAGAGCTGAGATCTTTGCAGTTATGGAAGGAGTCCAAAAAGCTAAGGAGTTGGACATCATGAAACTCTTAATTGAAGGGGATTCAGAGGTGGTGATAGGGTGGCTGCTTAAAGATCACAATGGTTTATGGAAGTACAATAATGAGAGGAGGAAATTCAAGTGGCTGGTGCGGGAGATGGAAGTTAAGATACGTTGGGTTAAAAGATCAACTAATTCCCTAGCTGACGGTTTAACTAAATAAGGGGCAGAAAGGGACTCACTTTTTTGGGCCAAGCTGTAACTGTAGTGTGTTTTCTTTCTCTCTTTCTTTTCTTTTTCTTTTTTTCCTTTTCTTGAGGTTCTTTGTTGCTCTTGGAAGATAAGCGTATTTGTCTTCCTTTTGTAAATCTTCTATTGATGAATTAATGAAAGTGTTATTGATCAAAAAAAAAAACAATACAACATCAAAAACATCAATACAATAATTCAGCCCACTGACTCCAATTAGAGACCAAAACCCATTCCCATGAGATTCCTTTTGACACCCCCTCTAATTCTATTAAGATTAAAATCCATTCCAGAATTCTTGTTCCACTAGATATTACAATTTGACCCCTGCTCCTTGAGTGGCCTTCCTAACATATAGCAAAAGAAGCACAGTTCCATGTAATTTTCGCCTTCCTATTTCCTCTCAAAGTAGACCAACGAGCAACTACTTTTTAAGCGATCTTGGCTCCTTGTCAATATTAAAGAGGCTGAAGAAGTATCCCCAAATGTACTTCAAGAAACAGTATTCGAAACATAAATGCATTACATTCTTCTCTTCAGCAAAACTTAAGCATCACCTCCCTGCCATCTGAATTCCCCTGCTTTTGATGTAATCTTGAGCAAGAATACTATCCCAAACAACTAGCCATGCAAAAGCCTCCACTCTGGGTGGAATGGGATTCCCCCAAACTCCTTTCACATCCAATTTATCCACTTGATTCCTCACAAAGCTCCATAAAATGACTTTACAGAGAAAGCACCATTCCTACTCTCTCTACCACCCTACAACCCTTCTCTCTACTTACAACTCTACCAATTGCAATTTTTCCAAGTAGATGACTTTCAATCTTTTTTATTTATCCAACATGCCCATATTGTAATGGAGATGATTGTTAGAAACTTAATATGACCTGCAACTCAGCCTTACAGGCCTGAAGTCTATAGTTGTGTTGTATTATACTCACATCGAGTTAACTTCAACAATGGGACGGGCCTTTAAGGCCTTGCCAGCATAGATGTCAAGGTGACACCTAGATGACAAGGCACCTGTGGAGGGTCTCCTCACCCAACTGCCTACATATTTGTGAAGAAGGTGCTACAAAGTATTTTTATATTTGTTTTATTTTGTCATATTTAAAATATTACAAAAGATATTATCACACTAGATTATTCATTTTCAGGGTTTACAATATTTTTATATGCTTATACCAGTTACTTTTTATTGTTTTCTTATTTTTTGGGTTCAATCAACACACAAATCAGTAATGTAGTCTTGAATGCTCCAAGATTACAAACCCTGAACCAACAAGAACTTGAAGATTGTATCCTATCAGCACACAAGAACAACCAAAGAATTATTATTCTTATTATTGTTATTATTCCTATAAGGAAAAAACAAGGGTTCAACCCCTATGTTTTCTGTATGTTCTTTTCTTTCTTCTTTTTTCTTCTCATAAATATGTTTTTTTTAAGCTGAATGTTGATGGGAATAGCCAGGGTAACCCGGGTCCCCCTGGGATGGGAGGGTGTACTGAGAAATGAGGCTGGAGAGGTTGTCTTACTCTACTCTGGCCCTTTAGGTATTGGGAACTCTATCCGGGCAGAGCTGTTAGCTGCAATACAAGGAATACTTATTGCAAAAGAAGTGGGCGTGGAGCAGCTTCTGATTGAAGGGGATACTAAGACAGTGGTGGACTGGTTAAATAATCTGGAGGATGTCACTTGGGGCTACAAACATGAGTTAAAGAAATTCAAATGGCTGACAAGAAATATGTCTATAACAGTACAGTGGGTTGGGAGATCAGCTAATGCATTTGCCGATGTCTTGGAAAAACAAGGGACAAATAGGGAAACATTGTTCTGGGTGCAACTGTAACTCTTGTTTAACATCAACATTCATGTAACCTCTGTTGTAGTTTATGTATTTTCTGTTTGGAGAGGTGGTACTTCGCGCCCCTAAGGGAATTTTCATGTAACCAATCTTTGAAATAATGGAAGATGATTTTATTTATCAAAAAAAAAAACAGGGGGTAGTCCATCCCCCAACCCAGGTGCAGGCGGGACTCAATCCCAAGTCTCCACTATGACCAGCCGGAGACCTTACCAACCAGCTGGTTGGAACCTTGCTTCTTCTCATAAATATGTTGATATGTTTTTTGTATGAGGTTTATACTTATTTTATGAACACTGTGGTAATTATTAGTCAAATGTTACTGCAAATTATTATAAAACTAGGGAACTACCCTAGGGTTTATGTTTTTTATTATAAAAGGAAAAACCCACCACCTAGGCAACTAAGCAACAAGGCACCCCCCTCAGTCACCTGGGTTCGCCTCAGTGCATTGCAAACTACGCTTGCCAGAAGTGATAATCCTTTACCTCACTAATTCAACACTAGCAACTTCAAACAGAAGCCAAGGGATGGGAAAAGAGACACATCCTAGCTTTTCTCCAATATGTATATATTCTCTTGTTCTTTTTGTTTTCCCTCCAGTCAGTACTGAAAAGCAATCACTCCTATTAGTGCATTTGCATAATATTCAAAAAAGGCATTGGTTCCTTGGAGATCATCAAGCATGGTCAATCACTCCAATTAGTGTCTGTACATGCCTGTTTAGATAGATAGATAGTTGATCAGAAACTGTTGAGACATAATAGTAATAGAGATCCCTTCCAGTTGAATGTCAAAGGATAATCATCTGTTCAACATCCAAAAAGAAACAGGAAAAAAACGGTTCACGTTAAATAGGCATGGGAAATGACTGGACCTTTCGCTGTTCACGGATGAGATAAGCGTACTTATCAATATTTGGGACAGCAAGCAACTTAGGCATCAGGTGGTTGCGAAAATATCCAGGAGCAACCTTCACCATTTCACCAGCCTTGCCAAGCTTCTCTATGCTCTGAATGTTCAACTTAGTGTCAAAATTTTAACTTGAAATAAGTTGGAAATGAAATTAAAGGAGGGGTTCACAAATCCATTTACTCACTGTTGTAAGAATTATTTCCAACTTTCTGTATCTGAGTCCTTGACTAGTGAACAATAATGGGTGAGTTATAATATCAAAACTATGAAGACTTTTATCCTTAACGATCTGGCGCAGGATATTTCTACCACATTGAAAGTGAGCCATCCTTCTCTTTCAAAAATGTCTGTTACAAGCATAAAGATTGATCAGATTGAATAACAAACAAGCTAAAAACATAGAAATCAACAAGTGAAAATAACTCGTGACAAGTGTAAGAGGGTAAAAGTACAAAACAATAGGACAAGGTAAAAATATTGTGAAAAAACAAGCCAGAGCATGTGCACAGATTATGAATAAGAGAAAACATATAAAACATGAAGCAAGAGAATGTATGAAATACAAAAAAAAGTTTACAGGAGTGAGCTGTAAAACATCGAGGGACACCAATTAGAAGTAGCATAAAGTATGATGCAAGGGATCAGCAATAACCACACATAAATGTAAATGATAATAAAAATAAATAAACAAACAAGAAAAGTGTTAATATCAGCATCAGCCACTTGATGATACAGACTGATACGTTCTGCTCAGATGACACAACCACCTAATGGGTTGCCTAAAAAGGAAAGATCTTCTGAACCATGAAAAGGTCAAAATAAGGAAAGATTTTGTTACAAAATGCAATTCCAGCAAACATGCACCAATAGCAACCACCTATTGAGTTAGAAGGTCTTCTTTGGGGTTTGACCATGTTAGCCAGATTAAATTATTCAAAAAAAATATATGAAAATTGGAAGCTAAATTGCAATATTCAAGTTCCGGTATACTGATCAAAAATCTAGTACAGACATTGTCAAGGACAAAATTACAAGTCATGATTGACAGGTTGAATTGTGTTACAACAGCTCCGGAAATAGCATTTTTATCAAGTATCCATCTGAATTTGCTGTTGGCATCTGGTTCAAGTAAGATATCAAACTCACGTGCAAATCATGCATATAGTAAAATGGAAACACAAAATACAAAGATGCAGTTGATCATCAGTAATGAAAATTGTAGAGAACACTGATGTGGGCCCCACTGCAGTGGTCCCCACTGTGTTCGTAGGACAGCATGTGTAGTTATTTGTTTCAGTTATAGTGGTGTCAGTTTGAGTCAGTTTGTTAATTCAGTTGTTATTTATTTCAGCTTTTATTTACTTTATTTATTATGTAAGTACTAAGGGCAGATATGTCCTTTCCATTGTGTACTAAACATAACCTATAAATAATAAGAAAGTGGCGGCGGCAGATCAGTTAGAATCTGTTCCTCCTTTCAACCACTTGTGTTCTCCTGTTTCTCTTCTATTCTCTCTTCTTTCTCTCACTTTTCTTCTATTTTGTAAACCTAAAACCTATTAGGATTCAAGACTGATTACAGTCTTGATCTTCTACTAAAATATTACTTGATGGAGGAGATTTTCCTAGCAACAAACCATAAATTTATCAAAGAAGGGTAAACTCACAAAAGGCAGGCCAAAAGAGGGGCAAAAATACCTAAGAAGCAAACAAGTCTGTGAATAAGACAAGTTACAAAGGCATCTTTCCACTTCAAGCTCACATTTAGGGAAGCTTCAGCAAATGATATCTCAGTTTTTGGCAATCTCAGTTTTCACATAGTTTTGGCATGGCATGCCAAGTAGCCAACTAGAATGGGGAAATGATAAAAGAAAATGGATTTCAAGATGTGTATCCTGATTGGTACTACACAAAAGATTGTTTTTTGGAGTTCATTGGTATGTGCTTGAGGAAGCAGGGATTTTTTAGAAAGAAAAGATAAGTATATTTCATTAAGAGTACTTCAAATTTCAAAAGCCCATTATAAAAAGATTGTCTACAATGAAACATACAAGTATACTAGTTCTCCTATCTACATATCTGTATACAAATCTTTTTTCAGCAAAGTTTTATTATATTAACTTGGAAAGTATGAATGATTAATACAACTTCATTGGCCAAAGTGTCAGTCCCTTCTCACAAGCCCATGTTACAAGGATGCCAAAACAATTGCTGCCCTCAGAACCCCTTTTTTGGCTAAGGAGTACATCTGTATACAAATTGTTCGAAACCAAAACTGAGCTATGTGCTAAGGAGTACATCTGTATACAAATTATTTGAAATGTTCCAAATCACTGCAGTATACACTATACAGTTCCAGAGCACTTTCCCTTTCCTTGATAAGCCCCTTAAGTTTCATCTTAACAGCAGTGAATCCAGATTGGCCTGAAAACCAACCCACAACCTTGAAGAGGCTAGTAAATCTTGCCCAAACTACAACAGCCACCTTACGATGCACAAACAGGTGGTCCCTCATGTTTTCCTGCCCACAATTACACATAAATCAGAGTCAATCAGAATGCCTCTTCTATGAGGCCATCTTCCTAGCATTGCAGTCCACACTAGGAATGAAACCTTTGAAGAAACGGAATCCATATTCTGATGCTGGGGAAGTCCAAAACAGGTAAGTCAGTCATTTAAAGGAGATGGTGGAGAATAACCCTATTACACCTCCAGATTCGAACATCACAATTTAGCAAGTCAAGTTGCACCCTTGTGAGGAAGCAGGTTTTTTCCCTTTAACAATGGGTTGGGATACCCTGAAAGACTTTTTTTTTGGTAAGTACCTTCAAACTTTATTAAAATTCAAAGTAATGGAACATTATAAGCAGCCCTTAGAGAGGCATGAGGTGCTACCTCTCTATATTAAAACAAAAGACAAATTACACCTGAGCCCAAGACAAATGAGTCATATTCAACCATTATGGATTCTGGATCATTAAAACAAAAGACAAATTACACTCCTATAGTACCAAATTATGGATTCTGGATCCTTTGGCCACCCCACCACCAATTTTGAG
Organism: Nelumbo nucifera; assembly: GCF_055504915.1. Classification (NCBI taxonomy): domain Eukaryota; kingdom Viridiplantae; phylum Streptophyta; class Magnoliopsida; order Proteales; family Nelumbonaceae; genus Nelumbo; species Nelumbo nucifera. The sequence continues at coordinate 22,450,797 of NC_142656.1, read as the reverse complement.
TCCCCTTCAATCGTGACATTCGCTATGTTCAGCTCATTAGCAATTTGGACTCCTTGTACTGCAGTGAGCAATTCTGCTTTGAGAGAGCCGCCCATACCCACAAGGCCAGAAAACAACGCTATTGAGTTTAACTTTTATATCTATTAAAACCCCTCCTATTCCAGAAGGGCTTGGATTACCTCAACTACTGCCATCAAAATTCAGCTTTACAAAGCCTTTAGGTGGAGATAGCCAATGAACATCTGCTCTTTCCCTTCTAGAAGAGTTCTGGAACTACTTCCCAAATTCTCTAGACATCACCAAAGGAGAACTGAGAAAACAGCTCCAAAGTCTCGATCCAATGGAGCACCTTGACCATCATACAAACCCTAAGCTTTACTTGCTCCTTTCCTTCTCTAAAAAATTCCTTGCATTCCTCTCTTCCATAATAGTCCAAACCAAGGCTGCTCTCACACATCTCCACATTATTCTTCACCTTTTTTGGGCCAAGTAAATGTAGAAGGATCAAATAGTATACTAACCTCTGTTGATAAAGTTCACTTGCACCCAAACAAATAAAAAAACCAACTCCAAATAACTACAACAAAGGGATAGGAGATCAACAAGTCATAGAAACTCTCATTACTAGATTTACATAAAACACACCAATTAGGAGAGAGACATGAATTGGGTCTTCTTTTCTATAGCATGTCCAAAGTATTAATCTTCCCATGAATACTTCCCAACAAAAAGATTTGTGTGGAATGGGTCTACACCAGAATTCTTAAGGGCAAAGAAGGAAAGGTCATGGAATTACAAAGACACTTGAATAAAGAAGCATAGGAAAACAAAAACCTTAGGATGGGAGCCCAAATACACTTATCTTGCTTATCGGGGTCTAGACACACATATTGAAAATTTTGTAGGAGACCTAAACAAACCATTAGTTCATCGCCCCTTAAACATTTACGAAAACTAAAGTCCCAATTATGACCCATAGGGAGTAAGGGAGGAACAATGGATTTTGAAACACACTCATTTTTATACATAGAAACCAAGTATAAGGAAGGAAAGAGATCCTTTAACAGGCATGAACCAACCAATGTACCCTCCCAAAAATTAACCAAATCCCTTGAACAAACATCATATCTAACAAAACAAAGTATATGATACCCTAAAAGACTTCTCTCACTGTAAGGGGACTAACCTAATTAATACAACGGACTGACCACTAAGACCAAACCAACTGAATGTCTGAATCCATGGACCTACTAAAAAGGAGAGTAAGCTCTTAAAGTAAAATGTGTTCACACGCGTTAGAGACAAATCAAAAGAAACAGACGAACCACAAATTCACTAAGTATAAAAAGCAAGTCTGTGGACTATGCTCACAAAAGACAAAATCTGGGAAACAAACAACTGCAATGACTGTTACTTATGAGTTATGACAGAACGTGTCCCCTCAAATGTGACACGTAGTAAGAGACTGCAGGTATGGAATAAAGTGAATCCACTACATGAATTGAACCCATAACTGACCAGCGAACTTTCTGGAAATCATGATAAATGCGTATGCAAAAACGGCTCTCCCTTTTCGCCTATAAATAGAAGGGACCTTGATGTGATAAGGGGATATCCCATATATATATGGTAGAGACACATCAGAGCTCCAATTATTCTCCTAGAGTTCTCTCAGAGTTCTGACCTCATCCCTTTATCCATCCTTAAAGTTGCTCTTTCTAGCTTTCTTGCTATCTTTTCCTTCTCTGTGTCCTACTCATGTTCTTTAAAGCTAAGACCATTATCACAATGCCTACCTTACACTCCATATCTTCACAAAAGTATGAAGGGCAATAATCTAAGGGCCTATTTGAAAGGGATGAAGCTTTGATTAAGCTACTTTCACTCAGCTGCTTGGAAGAAGCTACTAAGACAAGCTTCCCCAGAAGGCCAAATTTTTTGTTGAATTTCAGCAAGTCTAGGATTTCTAGGTTTTTCCCTAAATATAGCTCATAGGCTGCCCATGCAGGGCCCACCTTGCAAACCAAAAGCTGTTGCACAAAAGCCCTCCCAAACGGACACTAAGAGAATACAAAAAACTAAGGGGTTATAATGCCAATTGGGCTATGCAAAAGCAAGGCCCAAGCAAGTGCTTATAAAAATGTGAACAATTCATCACTATACTTAATCCCCTTTCCCACCCTAACTTTTCAATTAACATGCAAGTCTTGTATTAATCCCCAAACAGATAGCCTCCATCCACAAACCTTCACAGTGAAAAAAAAAAAGAGCAAAAAAAGGAACTACTTCCTTCACAAATCTTTTAACAAAATTCCTAAACACGTTATAGTTTTCCCCAAGTCATTGTGACCAACAAAAATCTCCTTTCTGACACTTAAGTTTGCAACGATGCCAATTGTACCCCCAAACCCCTAACCTGAAGAAGTCTTATTATATCTTCTCAAGATTACTAAATATAGGTCTAATGTTCAATGAATAAATAAAAGCAAATGTCAGAGTAATCCATTCTAAAAACCTAAAGAAAGGGAGTTGCGGTTTCAATGCAACCACCTTCTCAAACCAAACAAAGCCTAAAAGACAAACCAGTAAATGATTCAGTTCAGCCATTTCAGTTGTATCAAACAGCCCCTTAAATCACAGATCTGGAATGTTATGTGCATGATGCACCTGTACAGCCCAAAAGTGATCCACTTAGACCCTTTACATGATTACATCACAGATCTGCCAATAAGGAATGACAAAAATTTGAAGATGTGGTATGCAATAACGGTACAAGAAAAGAAAACAAATTAGTATCCTTAGCATTGACTTTTAAGAAACAAAGAGCCATTCCAGTTCAATACTTGTAATAACCCACCCTAGCCATGGATAGAGGTGGATCTGGGCAATGGTTGAGCTTCAGCCCACCAACCTTTTTTTTTGAAAGGTGGGTAATTCATTGATGATGTAAATATAAATATAAATATAAGGAAGGTTGTAGAGGGACCAGTTACAAGAAACTACAGGAAACAACTAAAAGGGCAATACAGTAAAACTATTGCAAGTATATAGATACAGGTCCCATGGAGAGAGCACTGAGGACATTCAAGTAAATGACCACAGCGGACGTAGATATGATGATTTGCCACATTTTTAGAGCAAATTTAATGTTGAATTGCTATTTCTTAATTATTATGCATGCTGAATGGTACATAGTTTTCAAGGCGTCTAGATGAGGCTAGGCGACCACAGGGAACCCAAGCGCCTAGGCGATGAAATAGGAAATCCATAAATCCCTACCCCTCCTAAGCTAGTAATACTGAACAGTGAATAGTTAAGTCATTAACTAGTAAATACTAAATAGTAATTAGATCTGAAATTCTGAATCTAACTAATTCAATTTGAAGTTTTAATTATATGCAGGTATGTAGCTTACCTAAAACCACTTGTCAATTTGTGCACGTGGTTATTGCTTCAAGTATGAAGAAAAAGAGAATAAACAGAGTCTGAACTTATGCAGAAGAAAAGTTAGAAAAAAATGCAAAAATTAGAAGAACAAAATTGGGAGTGTTGCCCCTGTTTTGGTCCAAGAAGAAGACAGGGGGGGCGGAACCCATGTTTCAAACCAAGAAAGCAAAGAGAAAATTGCTAAAATGAAACAACAAAAGGGAGAAGAAAAATGAAGGAGGTGGAACCCCTCATTCAGACTACCTTTGAGGAAAAACAAAGGTAAAAATTTTGCAGATAAATGAATAAAAAAGAGGGCAGATCCATTCTCTCAGCCCACCATTGAAGATAAAAAAAGGGGGGGGGCGAAAAAGGTTGTAGGAAAATGAAGAAGAAAAGAAGGGGCGGAGCCCCTGTCTCATTCCAGAAATCACAAAGAAAACATAGTGAAATGGGGCAAAGCCCCTGATATGGAAGAAAAAGAGCAGAAAATAAAAAGGGCAAGAAGAATAAGTGGTGTAGGGCGGACTGAAAACTGGGAAGAAGAAACTCACTTGACATACCTGCCCTATTCGAAGTTGTTTATATTTCTTTTTTGTTAAGCAGCTATGGTAGGTTGGAGTTCGACGGTGTGTGAAACAAACCTCGCAGTGGAGAGCAAACCTTTGCCAATATCAAGGTTTTAAAAGCCTCAAGGCGGAGGCGAGGTGTAAGCCTCTAACTAAAAAATTAAAAATTATGGACATAGTTCCGAACCGGACAACGAACCGTTTAGGGGTCCAGTTCCCGGGTCAAACCGTTTGACCGTTCGAACCGAATGAATGGTCCGTTTTAACAAAAAAAATTAAAAAAACAGTCAAAAACTGTTGTCTGGGTTGGTGGATCAAATGGTTTGACTGTCAGCAGTTTGCTGACCAAATCAACAGTTTTTGGCAAAAATATGGTTTTGCGGTGAAACAGAACCAGTCATGTGAACAGTTCCCAAATTTTCCAGTCTGAACCGGTTTTGAAAACATTGGTTCATATAATTAATAAAAAGCATAAAATAAACAAATAATTGAAATTTTATGTAATCATGTGTGACTAAGTTATTGTATAATGGTCCAATAACTATTAAATGTGTGTTGAAAAAAAGGGAAAATGGGATGAAGAACACACCTGACGCAATCCAATAGCCAATTTACAAAATATGAATCAATGAATCAGTGAAGTTCAAAATTGCAAATTCCTATAAAAAAAATACAATAAATATTTTGAAATGTATTTCATATAATAAATAGACTTCTTACCAATAAAACTAGGCAAAACATTTAAATTTTTAAATTGGTAGATACACCTTCATTAAAAGTACCAACTACAACTAGCAAGCAAGGTATATCAAACATGTTCATCCAGTTATGAAAATTTAACCAGAATTTGCTCCTATTAATATAAGCAAGTTCTCTAATTCCCAAGTGAATAAAAAAACTACCAATGTTTCAATTAAAATTCTAGTTTCGAGGCTTCAAGCCTAATTAAAGATCAAAACCTGGTTTGAAGTTTAAAACCAAAATTTAAAATCCTGTTTTCTAAATTCTAAATTTCTAATGATCATTCAAATTACATCCATTTCTTTTGGAGCATGTCCTTTATCACTAAAACTATAGTTTCAAACTCCATTCATTTTCTTTTTCTTTTCTTTTTTTTTTTTGAGAAAAAGTTAATCAGATTTCATTAAATAAGACAAGGAGTACATGAGCAGATGTACTAAATAAAGGAAAGAGAACTTAAACAGAAGAAACGCAAAATTACACGGGGGGAAGCCTGTTGCTGCAGAAACGCTCCATTCATTTTCTTCTTCATGTGGCAATATAAAAAGCATTCAGAATAACCATAACTACAGTTTTTATTTTTAAGCATTTAATAATTATGTAACACTAAGTAGCCAAAGCCTTTAAGGCCCAAGCAAAGGAGGTGTGCAACAATATTCATGATGATATTCCCTAGATACATGATTCAATACAGGAGAAACTTTCGGAGGAGGATGCTCAAGAACTACTAAGGCCTCCCACAAATGAGGAAATTGAGCAACTTGTCAAATCATTAAAATCTCACTCTGCCTTGGGCCCAGATGGTTTCTCAGCATACTTTTACAAAAAAATCTGGGATACAGTAAATGTAGATGTTTGCAATGTGGAAAGAGATTTCTTTGAATTCGGGAAATTTCCAAAATAATTAAATTCAACAAATTTAGTGTACATCCCAAAAGTAAAAAATTCCGGAAGCAATCAGTCAATTCAGACTCATAAGTGTATGTAATGTTATCTACAAAATAATAGCAAAGTGTTTGGTTCTCATAATGCAAAATCACATGGATAGATTTATTGATCCAAATCAGTCAGTTTTCATCGAATGAAGAAAGTGTGTAAATAATGTGATTTGATGAGGGCGGATTTGGCTCTCCAATGTCATTGTGACACATGGCATATCGAAACAATTAGGTGATACCTGGAACCATTTAGGCAACAACTTGCCTTAGCCAAGATGATGGTGGCCTGGCAACCTGCGAGACGTGCTCGCTGACAAATTCGGCATGCATATCCCAACACTCCCATGATCCTTTAAAGTTGGCTCACGTACTGAACGTTCCAGAGGGTGGTCAATGTGCATGGCGGTTGCCTTCAAGAATCTTGGACCACTTAGGTGACCTCTCGGAAATCTCGGATGCAGTGCATGAAGCCCATGCCAAATAATGCCTATATAAAAGCACCAACCCCAATGGCATAGGGGGGGGGCAAGTAAACATATTATAGCTCTCATACTTTGTGATTCTTAGTTCGCAATCTATTATGAGAGTACTGACTTAAGCATCGGAGCGACCTCACTGGGTTAGCCACCCCGAATCCTCTCACCTTGATTCCTTGTAGGTCTCTAAAGAACTACGAAGCTCAACAATCAATACAGCTCGACACTCTTGTTAGCTCGGCATCTAATAGGCAGCTCGACACTTTGGTTAGCTCGACACCTAACTTGCCCAGCTCAGATCAGTCAGCTTGACACCTAATCTGCCCCCAGCTCGGCCTGGTCAGCTCGGCATCCAGGTCCTCATCCAGCAAAAGTTCTCCACTTCAACCTCTGAGTCATCGGCCACTTGGAAGCAGACCAAATGATGAGGTACTTAGCACAAAAAATTGATATATCACCAAAAAATGATTCATCATTATCCTAACCAAAGAAATTGTACGTAAAATGAGAAAGCAAATGAAGGGAAAAGGCTGGATCCTAATGAAGATTGACATGTCAAATGCTTATGATAGAATGAGGAGATATTTCATTACTAAAGTTCTTCAATGTATGGGGTTCCCAAACAAAACGGTATAAAATGATCGAATGGTGTATGGAAACACCAAGGTTCTCTATCAAAATAAAGGGAACAAACAAATAATTATTTTCACTCAATAAATGGGCTAAGGCAAGGTGATCCACTATCACCATACTTATTCATTATGGGAATGCAAATACTCTCCGGAATGCTTCCCAAAAAGGAGGTGCATAAGAAGATCCAAGGAATCACTTTGAGCAGGAATGGCCCAAGTATTTCTCACCTACTGTTTGTAGATGATTGTCTCATTATCTGCAAAGCTGAGGTTAAGCAAGTACAAGAAATATTGGAAGTATTGAAAGAATTTGAAAGGATTTTAGGTAAAAAAACTGGTGGGTATTTCAGTCCAGGGATGCATAGGAAAAAGGTAAAATTTCTCCTTGCTCTACTTCACATGAAAAAATTAAATAAAGTAGATAAATATTTGGGGACTCAACTTGCTCTTGGGGGAAAGTAACTTTGCAGTTAGTGCCAAACTACATTATGGGAACCTCAATCCTCTGAAGCACCACTCTGAAAAAGTTAAAGCAAGTTTAGAGAAATTTTTGGTGGGATGGCTCGGCAAATCACAGAGCAATGCACACTATACCAAGGGGAACTCTTTGTCAACCCAAAAAACTGGTGGGTTAGGATTCAGAAGAATGAAGGAGTTTAACCAAGCCTTATTTTGTAAACAAATTTGGAGATTTATGGTCCAGTGAAAAAGGACTATGAAGGGAGGCAATAAAGGCAAAAGATATAAAAAATCAATCCATTTACTCCCTAAAAAAGAAACAAATGGATTCGGGATGGTGGAAAAATGTTCTACAACTATGGGATGCCATAAAACAAAATACAGTATGGCAAGTCAAAAAATGGGGCACAAGCTTTTATTTCAGATCCATGGGTTCCCTCTCTTATTAATGGCATCCCAGACATAAAACCCGAAATTGCCACTCTTGTAAGAGTCTAAAGGTGAATGAAATCATCACCACATCGGGAGAGTGGGATAGTAGAAAAATTGAATCAATTCTTAAGGAGGAATGCCACAGTCAAATTCATCACACCCTATCTCTCATCATTTATCTTCTAATAAAATCATCTGGAAGAGTTTAAAATCGGGTGAATACGAGGTTAAGACCGGCTACAACTTCTTCATGTCAAAACAGGCCTCATCTTCGGGACACCAATGGGATTGGAATCTTATATGGAAAAGTAAAATTCCTATGAGACTTCAACTATTCATGTGGAAGGCATGGTGAAATGGGATTTCCACTAAAGACAAATGGCGCTCTATTGCTGAAGATGAGAGAAAATGCTCTTTGTGCAAAATCAAAATAGAAACTTGGCAACATGTGTTCTTTGAGTGTCCTTATGCTCGGGCATTATGGTTATCAGCAAAATTGGGAATAAACCTATAACTCATAAAAGACAAGGAGCTCTATATGATTGATTATACATGAATGGACGATTTCTAAACTAAGCTGCCTGTGTAAGGAAGAAAAACAAGAGTTCTTTGCAAAATTCCTCATAGTGTTCAGATTAATATGGGATATGAGAAATGTAGCAGAGCATAAGAAGAAAATCATCAACCCAGCACGTTTAATCCATCACACATGCTGATATTTAGTCCCAAATGAAGCAATACAGTCCCCCCATCCGTCACTCATGCATTCCCATATCATTTTAGTTGCTCAATTCAAATTGTTTATCGACGGATCTTTTAACCCTTCATATGGCGTGGCAGGAACAGGAGTTTGGATCATAATAGCAAACGATAGGGAGGTCTTCTCAGGTAGTAGAAGGGTTACAGTTGCCAACCCCCATTCAAGCCGAATGGTGGGCTCCCTTACATGGCATTCAATATGCCATAAAGATGAAGATGAAGAGATTGACTATATTTTCTAAGCGTGGTCAAAAGTATCTATATAGATAAAGAAATGGAGTGGCAAGTTCACAACATCAACCAAAATATTCGTTATCTCTTATCCTTTTTTGATATAATTGTAATAGCCCATGTAATAGAAATATGAATAGGGCTGCACATGAACTTGCCTATAATGCTTATAAATATAATATCGTAGTCGAACATATGAACAGTCAGGTAACGTATGTAATGTTTTGCTATTATTTTATAAATAATAGAAGCTTTATGAGGTTTATAAAATAATAATAATAATAATAATAATAATAATAATAATAATAATTGGTGTTGGGGATCGTGTCAGCGTCTCATTGGAGGTTGTAAGAAAGTCCCGAGACGTTTGGCACAGCAGAAATGAACTTTTTGGACAATGTAATGTTCTCTTCTGTTCCAGAGAAATAATTTTGAACTGTTGGTATTCGGCTCAGCCAGCAGAATATTTTTTGAGCCATCAAAACACGAGGAGGATTATGTACCGCTCCCGCGCTCGTCTCCAATTTTGCAACGCAGGTCTGTGAAGGATACTCTGACCCTGTTTTCTTTCAGCTCAACGAATCTAATCGGAATCTGGGGAATCCGGTGAACACTTCATTCTGTAAAGTGGGTCTGACGTGACTAGCAATCCCTTCTCCTGCTCCGGCCCCAAGCCAGTAGAGAAGCATATTTTGTAAATAGACAATGAGCGGAGCGAGACTCTGCAGTCTGTTGGGCGAGTTGGGGTACGAAGGGCACGAGGCATTGGATCCAGACAGCTTCGAATGGCCATTCCAGTACGAAGAGGCTCGACCGCTCCTTGAGTGGATCTGCTCTAATCTCCGCTCCACCAATGTTCTCTCCCCCGCTGAGCTCTCCCAGTAATTTCTGCTCTAATTTCTCTTTTAACTATCGAAGGTTGAATCCGTGTTGTTGCATTTGGATATATTTAGGTTCGTACTAGGGCTTTTTGGCATCGTCATTATCATCTCCCTGAGAACATGTTCCTCTCAAGGCAGTGAAGGATAGAATATGAGAACATGTTGTTAGTATTGTATTTTCTTTATGGATGTGGTTCAAGCTAACCATATTTGGGTTACTGTAAAATCACGAGGTTCGTGGATCTTTGGAAATAAATTAAAGAGGAAAAGGTGTAGTATATGTTAATTGTGTCATTTACTTCGTCCTGGACAATGTACTAAAAGGTGAAAACGAGGAAAACCACAAATTGAATAAAGAATTGTTGGTTGAGGTCAGCTGGAGTAGGTTCTCTTTAACCATATGCACGGTAAGTCTGCTTCTGGCTTCACCAGAGGAGGCAGTACTAAACATGGCAACTGTTCCTGAACCTATTCTTCTTGTTATTGGGTAACCTTGAATTTTCTTTTACCAGAAAGGGAAATTAAAAAGGAACTTTCAGTCAATCTGTGCAGAATTCATTGCCCCTTTCCAATAACTTGAAAAACTCATAGGGGAAATCAATAACAAATGAAAGCCAATTCTATATCCTGTATTTTTTCATCTGGCCCTTTTTTGTTTTCTGAATGCACGTAGAATATCAAATTTCTGAAGACTCTCAATAGCCTTCATGGAAGTATGATCCTCCATTCTTGCGATGTGCTCAGGACCAATAGGTGAAGCAAATGCAATCAGGTTTTATCAAACAAAAAGCAAATGCAATCGGGGCACAAGCTGCAGAACTTATGGCAGCAGGCATTGAATGGGGTGCTAAAGGTTTAGGGAGTTGGGAGTGGAAGGAGACTCTAGTGGTGATCATCTGGTTGATGGAGGGAAACTGAGCTTTGTGGACTTATAAAAAAGAAATTAGGCACTTCAGGTGGTTCACAAGGAATATTATTCAATGGATACTCTAGCTAAACAAGAGGTCAATAGACGACAACTTTTCTGGGCTCAATTGTAATAGATTTGCTGAGGGGAGGGATAGTTGGGGTATGCCCTCAAATTATGAATGTAATGTACTGCTGCAGCATCATATTATTCATCCAAAAAATTATACCCTTCCAAATCCCAACAGATCTTTAGTTCAAAAATATTTAGTAATAGGAGTTAGCAATGTTTAATTGCCTAAGATGTTTTGCAACTTGGGCATGCCTGATTATCTATTCCATGGGGTTGAATTTCTAAATTTTTTGTAATGATTGGAAATCTCTCTTTGTTTTTAATTAGTTTTACTTAGGGGCCATTTGATAATGGCCGAGGTGGCTGAACTGACTTATTGCTAACCTATAGCTGGGGGTTGCTTTGCTTGGCATGTTTGTATGTAAGTTATTCTTTATTTCATAGTCAATAAATTTTGATGCTTACTGATAAAAACTGAGGGTATGGTAATCAACTCAACTTCATCTTCAGTCATTAAGGAGCTCACAACCAACTTAATATCTTATTCACCATTCAGTACTACCACTTCAGCTGTTATCAAGCAGTCTCATGGGCTTTTAAGTTTTCCTATAGGGTATCTGCTCTGCCCTCTTATCTTTCCTTTGGTAATGCAATTTTCTTTACCTTAAAAGGATGATTATTTATCTTCTGTAAGGGGCATTAGTACAAATTCATATTTTTTTGGCATTGTATGGTGGAAAGTTAATAAAAGAAAAGGGCTTTGCTCAATGTTGGCCCTAGCTAACTAGAGTCTTGGGAGGGGTGGACTCATTGGATACAGAACCGGGTTTTGTCATTTAGTGGTTTTTTTACACTTGAACACACATTCTCATGCTTATTTTACTTACCTTTTCTGTTATTTTTTTCGTCCTTATGATTCTTCCCCTTCTATGTTACACTGGCTAGCAAAAGGATTATCAGCCTATCAGGCAATTAGTTGTGTCATTGCTTCTTGATTTCTCAAGGACAATCTTGCCCATCCAAATAAATAATACTATTATTGATTCTTTTCAATACTTTTGCCATTTAAGTATAGTATGTTAGACACTTTTATTGATTAGTATAATAATTAATTCTCCAAACAAGTTTGTTTTATAATTCCACTCTCAAAGTAAAGATCAAGGGGCCGTTTGGCAAGTCTTTTTGGGAAGATCTTTTGGTAGTTCTGACATTCAAAAGATGCATTGAGCTTTTGCATTAAGATCTGAGCAGCCTGTAGCCCATTTGGTTTAGGAGTGTCTTTCCGTGCGTCTTTCTGCACAAAGACAAATAGAAAAAAAAATGCAAAAGCTCCATTTGGAGCTTCCCGAAAATCGCCCATTTTGGGCTTCTTGTGTCTTTTCGGTACGGCGGCTTTTGGCGGCTAGATCTACCACGAACCAAACGGGAATAGACTGAATCGCGGTCTGCTGAGCTTGTAAATAGCTGATAGACCGCGCGGAAAGACATGCCAAATGGGGCCTTGAATTAAATGCTACTTTATATAGCATTTCCTAATCTTTTCTTTGGGTATTGAAAATCAACTATTTTATTTCACCTTTTATAGTGGATAATCATGATCTCTATTAATTTTGAAAAACAAAAGAAATGTGATCCCTCTATGTGCATTGCACATAGAGAGTTTAACTAATTCTCTAACTAATGGTTCTTTAAATTTTCCATGCAGGTATGAACAGTTTCTAGAAGAAGGAAAGCTGTTAGAGGTATTCTTTAGTTCCATTTTTGGTATTTGTTATATTGGGGTACCATTGATCTTTTTTTGATCAGTAACTGAACTTTCATTAAAATATTGAAAGCAATAGAGCAGAAGGTACAAGGAGCAGTTGGAGATAAAACATATTTTCTCCAATTTGTCTCAACTCTAAATTACAAGGTAGCCCAAAGCATTTGATTCCTCCCAACCCCTTGTTTTGCTAAGGAATCAGTGATGCTGTTGGCTGACCTATGCACCCATTGGACTTTTACAACCATACCCCTAATCCACCATTTAAACCTTTTCAATTCATCTATGTACAATCATAAATTGTTTCCCATTTTTAGAAGCCAATTGATAACTAACTGTGGATCTCCTTCAACGATCAAGTCATGCACATTCATATCCTTCGCTCTCTGAATTCCTTCCATACCCTTTCCCCTCTTCTTATAATTTCACTCTTTTTTTTTTTTATGTTTACACAACAGAGAACCTCTATTGTTGCATGCTTACATGCAATTAAATGTTACCCACTCTTTCTATAGATAAAGAAATAGAGTGTAGTGTTATAATCATAATCTGTCCATATCTAAATGTGGATATGGTAACTAACATCATTAGCATACATACTATTTATTTCTTTCAGGATACAGATACTGATATGGGTAATTGGGTGTTCTGTCTAATCTCTCTCTCTCTCTCCCTCCCTCCCTCCCTCCTTCTATCTTCAGTGCTTTCCTCTTGATAACCGACCCTCGTGGCATAAAGTTGATCATTTTTGATATTCTTGTTTTCATGTCATAATTAAATTGTTTATTCTCCCCTGAAGTTCCATAATATAGCTTACAACTTTTATCTCGTAGTAGTTGATATGTTTCTTTTAGAGGAGTATTTGTTGCTTTTCCTTATAAATGCTGTTTTGCAATTCCACTCTATCAAGGGCCATATCTCTTTTGAACTGTAAGTTCATACATGCCCTGTGGGTTCACTTGAATTAAGCCATGTATTGTCAGATATTTGTTACAACATATTGTTTATTTATTTATTTTTTCTGTTTGCAAAACAGGACTTATTTGGTAGTGTGATTCCTAATCTTTTTTTGTATGTCATCATGCTGCTGCTCTTTTATTGATGCAGAAGCACTTGTCTGACTTCATGTATATTATATCATGATTAAACTTGATAGGGGGAGGACTTGGACTTTGCTTATGGTAGCATTTCAGCCTTCTCAAGCAGGAGAGACAACCAAGAGGCTGTTTTTGGAGCTGAAGAAGGACTGAAAGATATCCGGTAATATTTTTATCAATAAGTTATTTTAGTTCCTAATTTTATGCTTATTTTCTCATGTTCCTTTTACATACTTTTTTATTAAAGTTTAGATCATTAATGAGTGACTACATGCCACATTTGTTCTGCATGAAAGATTTATGATAAGCAGGCATCATGCTATGAGATTTTACGGAAATCTTGGCTTAGGTAATTATGCTATTAAGTGTGCATGTATATGCATATGTATGCACATGTATATTTTTGTATACTCTGAGATGGCTATCAGTTTGATAGTCTTATAGAAAACATCTAGAAGATCTCTGATTGGGGTGCATATGGATACATGATTGTTAATTAGGCTCATTTTGTGAAGATGTCTAATAGGCTTGGGAATTTCATTGGCCTAAAAGAGCACCATCTTTCTTCCTCTGGGTTTGCTTCATGGGGCAAGTTTCAGCCTAGAATCCCTATCTCCATCTACACAATTAGATTCGTTTTGATGGCATTTTTTTTGACTTGGAGTTTAGGATGGCTAATATCACTTTTGGGAATCTCCTATACAAATGCAATGCTTTAAAACCTGAACCAGATATTGAACCGTAAAGGGATCCAGTTCCAGGTTTTCTTGGTTTTACCCCACAACAGCAAAACTACCCTGTTTTCATTGAATCAGAATGGAATAGATTTGGTTTTTTCTCCAGCTCAAATGGCCAATCCAGTCTGGTTGTCAAAACATTGGTTAATGCCTGGCCAATCCAAAATCTCCTATCTGATGGATGTATGGATTGGATACCATCTCTACACAGGCAGTTCATCCAGGAAAGGAGTCTAAGTCACCTGATTGAGAGAACAAATGACTAGATAAGAATCTGATGCAAGCTTGGAGCAGGGAAGGAACCATGGAGAAAGAAGTCAGATTTCTCCTAATGAAATTTGCTTAACTTACCTACTTTTCATTTTAACAAAATTTGCAGTTATTGATAAAAAATCAGATTTCACTGATAAAAAAAAGCGGGTTTCTCCTAATACCTCATCCAATGACAATTCTGTTGTTAGATTTAGTTTTATTTTTGCTGTAAGAGTGCTGTCAGTCTAGGGTGCTGTCAGCATCTTCTTTACTTTGTTTAAGTTTTTTATTATTAGGGTGTGCTGCCAAGGGCATATTTGTAATTCCCTTTTCTTTTATTTTTACATCATGTTATTATAAATTAGAAGCTGGGCGCTGCCAGTCCAAACTTTTGGCTCCCAAACATTTTTCTTACTCTTCTCTTCTCTTCTCTCTTCTCTCCTCCCCTCTCTCTTCTCTGTCTCTTCTAGAAAGAAAACATGGTATCAGAGCGCAAGTCTGGGCAATAGGAGTCTCTTTTCTTCTCTGAGTCACATCCATTCAACCCAGTTTTCTGATTTCTTGGACAGTGGACAAGAAACCCTAATCGGATTGATCAGAACCACCTCTTGTTGTTTCTTCTGGGTTCTTCCTTGGCCATAGCACCAAGGTAACCCTAGTAGGAGGGGGCCGATGCTGTGAAGGCTCCTTCTTTCCTTTGGCCGATACTGTGGAGACTTGGTCTTGGATTTGCACCTTTGTACAGGTGCTGTACAGGGGTGTGTGATCCCCTTTGTCACAGGTATGTGCTGTGATTGGTTGGTCTGTGAAGTGTGTAGTCCAATGGTGACTGAAATTTAAATTGGTGGACTGTTCTTAGATTGTTATTTGCTGCAAGTGGATACAACAGTGTTTTCTTTTTTTTTTTGAACTGTTTAGTTGCTGCCAGTAGACTTCAGCAGTGTGTTCTTTATTTCAGAAGCATAATTTTTGGTGTTTAGTGGCCTAAATGTGACTGTGAGAGGTAGTAGTTGAGTGGGGACTGGTCTTGTGCACTTGTGGGATTTGTTTTTGTCTTGTAGACTTTGTTTCTTCCAATGGCAAATGATGATTCTGCCTCCTCTGGAGTTGCATCAACCTGTAGTACAACTGGTATGGGAGCTGAAAATATGATGTTTCCTATGCCGATTACCCCTTTAAACGGCTTGAACTACTTGGAATGGGTTAAAGGTGTAAAACCTTATGTAACAAGGAGAAACTAGTTATATAAATAGAAGATTGAAAGAACCCAAGAGTTGGACAACTGAGCATGATAGGTGGGACCAAGAAAATAGTACGAAGATGTCTTGGCTTCTTGCAACTATGGAACCTAATGTGAAGAAGAACTTTATATGGGCAGGCACTGCTTGTGAGATGTGGGGACAAGCCAAAACCACCTATTTTGAGCAAAGGTATTATGCCAAGATTTATCAGTTACAAGTTGATCCTCAACCTATAAACAGGGGAACCGTAATTTGTTAGCCTATTATTCAGCTCTTACTTCAGTATGGAAGGACTATTAGGCTATAGAATGGAAACATATTGATGATGTTAAAGCCAATAAGAAACTGGTTTCTCAACAACAGGTTTTTGCCTTCTTGTTAGGACTAAACCCCGTATATGAACCTCTTAGAGTTCATATTTTAGGAAGTAAAGAGTTGCCTTTAGTTGAAGAGGTGTATGCCCTTGTTCAGTCTAAGGAAAGTAGGCGGAGTGTGATGGTTACAATTGAGGGGGAGCAATAGGTGGCATTAGCTGCAATGGATGGTAATAATATGGGAAAGAAAAATGACTCCAAGAAAGTTGATAAGGACAAGTTGTTCTGTATCCACTGTTGGCATTCAAGACATACACGTGACACATGCTGGGAGCTCTATGGGACGCCAAAGTGGGCTGTGAAAAACCAAGAACAGGGTAAAGTGCATGGTCAAAAGAAGCCTAATACAACACATAATGCAAAAAAATGTGGCAACTCAAGATACTCAGTCTGCTGGGGTGTCAATTGGTACTGCTCGGGAGCACTTCACTGGTTTTGACCCTAAGGAAGATATCGTGAATTCCTTTCATAGTCATTTGGAATCATATGGAAGGGCCTTGCACCGGATAGACAATTTAGTTACTAGTACCCCTTCTACTTCATTTGTGTCTACATTAGGTAATGCAATCTTTGCCTTTCATGTCTCCATTATCATTGATTCCCTCTAGGTCTTGACTCAGGGGCCTCTAACCACATGACTGGTAAGCCAATCCGTTTTCAGCCTTATAACTTTTTGTTAGGAAGGGATAAAGTAAGACGTGCAGATGGATCATTCTCCTCCATTGTAGGCCAAGGATTGATATCCTTTCCTCGGGGACTTAACCCGAACAATGTTTTGCATGTCCTTTAACTTCCCATCAATTTGCTTTCCATTAGTAGTATCATGAACTCTTTAAATTGCAGTGTAACTTTTTTTCTTGGTTCATGTGTTTTTTAGGATCTAACTTCTAGGAGGATGATTGGTGGAGGAAGCTTAGTGGATGGTCTCTACACTCTCGATAACAAGGTTGGTTTCTTGGTGCCATCCTCAGAGTCGCAAAGTCAATCAAATGAGTCTTTTTTTGTGGCATAATTAGTTAGGTCATGTGTCTTTTCAAATAGTGAAGTCTTTGTTTCCTTATTTATTTAAGTCATGTTTAGTGTCAGGTTTCCAGTGTCAAACATGTTAGTTGAGCAAGCAATGTAGAATAATATTACATTCAAGTACTAAAAGATCAAGTTTGCCTTTCCATATAGTGTATTTTGATGTGTGTGGGCCTACTACTATAACTTTGGAGGGTGGGTATAAGTACTTTATCACATTGATTGATGATTTTTCCCGCTATACATGGGTATTTCCCATGCGTAGCAGAGACGAAGTTCCAAAGATTGTGAGAGATTTCTAGAGAATGGTGTTTGCACAGTTTCGTGTTGATTTTCGAATTTTTCAATCAGATAATGCAAAACAAATATTTCCATGGTGAGCTCAATGAGTTCTTTGCTTCTCATGGATCCATTCATAGGATTTCATGTGCAAGAACACCACAACAAAATGGTCTTGTAGAACAAAATAACAAACGCCTCCTTGAGGTAGCATGAGGGATGATGTTACACATGAATGTACCAAAACGTTTTTTGGATAGATGCTTTACTTGTTGCTCCTAATGTCATCAATCACATACCCTCCAGAGTGTTGAACTACAATGCCCTTCATCAGTTGTTGTTCCCTTATTTTCCTTAATTTTCTATTCCCATGTATCTTTTTGGGGTATCCCTCCTCTCAAAAGGGTTATTGGTGCTTTGATCCCGTTGGTCATAATTTTTTGTTTTTATGGATGCCTCCTTTTTGAGTTTGAACCATTCTTCCCTACTCCTCAAGGGGGGAGTAACGTGGAAGAGGAGAAGCATGTCCAGGTCCATCAAGTCTCTCTTCCTTCTATTTTGAATCCTGCTTTTTTTTGTGTCTTCCAATGTACACGTTGTAGAGATCAACAATGTGACAAAGATGTGCAGCCACCAAACATTGAGCAACCAACACTTTTAGATTCCCAGGAGGTAAGTCCAAATGAACTAGGCACTATTGCACCAGTTGATACCCTGGCTCCCACTTCAGTTGTGAATGACCTTGACATTCCTATTGCTTAAAAGGAGTCGGGTCATGCATTACCAAACACCCCATTATCCAGTATGTGTCCTATACCTCTTCTTGCTGTGACTTCCTATATGCAGTTGATAGCATCCCCGTACCTAGAAATGTTGCAGAGGCTTTAAAATGTCTTGAATGGATAGATGCTATGAAGGAGGAGATTAATGCCCTCCATAAGAATCGGACTTGGGAATTGGTGGATCTTCCAAAAGGGAAAGACTTAGTGGGGTGTAAGTGGGTGTTTACAATGAAACACAAGGCGGACAGGACAGTTGAAAGGTACAAAGCAATGTTGGTAGCAAAAGGGCACACTCAAGTCTACGGTGTTGACTATGGTGAGACATTCGCTCCAATAGCTAAGATGAACTCAATTTGGATTCTTCTATCTTTGGTTGCAAACCTTGATTGGGAATTGCATCAACTTGATATAAATGCCTTCTTAAATGGTGACCTAGAGGAGGAGGTGTACATGGTTCAACCTCCTGGCTTTTGTGCCAAAGGAAGTGAAAATAAAATATGCAAGCTAAGAAAGCCCTTCTATGGTTTATGTTATAATTTAGGTCTGACTTAGAGTTCGGCCTGACTGAGTTCAGTTATGTAGAAGAAGAAAAAGTGATAAAGAAAGAGAGAAAGAGAGAAAGAGAGAAGAGAGAATTCTGGTTCGAATTGAAAGAGTCAACATAACTTCTCCCAGTCGGCCAGTAAGTATTTATATTATTATTAAACATGACTGAAAAGACCTATGTGCCTTCACTTAAGTTAAGAGCACATGTTTCAACACAACATTACAGATCAGCAACATCAATCAAGGTATAAAGACAGAAATACCCCTACGCTAACACTCCCCCTCAAGCTAGTGAGTATATATCATATACTCCCAGCTTGTTACATATGTAGTCCACTCTTCCTCGACTCAAGCCTTTTGTAAATAAGTCAGCCCACTGATTTCCTGTATTAACATGTGTAGTGTCTAGCTCTCCATTCAGCACCTTCTCCCTCACAAAGTGACAGTCAACCTCAATGTGCTTGGTTCTTTCATGAAACACTGGATTAGAGGAGATATGAACTGCAGCCTGATTATCACAATAGAGCTTCATTGGAGTGTTAATGTTGTACCCTACTTCCTGTAGAAGGTTCCTTAGCCACACTAATTCACAAGTGGTATGCGCCATAGCCCTATATTCTGCTTCTGCACTGCTTCTTGCCACAACCGTCTGCTTCTTACTTTTCCATGTCACCAGGTTACCTCCCAGAAACGTGTAATAGCCTGTAGTAGACCGCCTATCAGACATAGAATCGGCCCAATCAGCATCAGAGTACCCTTCTATTTCAAGTTTTCCCCCACTCTTGTATATCAGAGCGCGACCCGGGGCCCCTTTTAGATACTTCACAATTCTCAGAACCGCATTCCAATGAGGAATCAGAGGTTTTTGCATGAACTGGCTTACCACACTAACTGCAAATGAGATGTCTGGTCTGGTAATGGTTAGGTAGTTCCGTTTGCCCACAAGTCGTTGGTATCTGCCAGGGTCTTCAAACACTTCACCCATATCACTGCTTAGCTTGGTATTTGTGTCCATGGGTGTTTCAGCTGGTTTGGCACCCAACAAGCCTGTTTCTTCCAGCAAATCAAGCACATACTTCCTCTGGCACAGGTTAATCCCATACTTGGATCTCGCTACCTCTATCCCCAAGAAGTATTTCAGTTTACCCAGATCCTTTGTCTGAAAGTGATTTTGCAGATAAGTCTTCAGCCTGTCAATACCAATGTTATCATTCCCAGTAATAACAATATCTACATACACCACCAACAGTATTTTTCCTCCCGGAGAGTCATGACTAAATACAGAATTGTCAACTTTGCACTGTTTCATGCCAAACTTCTTTACCACCTCACTGAACCTACCAAACCATGCTCGAGGAGACTGTTTAAGCCCATATATAGCCTTCCTTAGTTTGCACACCTTACCATCCTCCCCCTGAGCAACAAACCCTGGAGGTTGCTCCATGTAGACCTCCTCGAGTAAGTCACCATGCAAAAATGCATTCTTGATATCAAGCTGATATTGTGGCCACTCATACATGGCTGCAAGAGAGATCACAACACGAACTGACCCTATCTTAGCAACCGGTGAGAAGGTCTCTGTGTAGTCAATGCCATAGGTTTGGGAGTACCCTTTTGCAACTAATCGCGCTTTCAGGCGTTCAACACTACCATCAGGCAGATACTTAACCGTATAAACCCACTTACAACCAACAACTTGCTTCCTAGGAGGAAGAGCAGTGAGGTCCCAAGTATGATTATGATGAAGGGCTGAGAGTTCTTCTTCCATGGCACGGCACCACCCTGGAGAGGCAAGGGCTTCTTGGACATCTTTAGGAACAATAACTGATGATAACAAGGTAACAAACTAGCGATGGGAAGCGAAAAGGTGATTAAGAGAAACATAATTAGAAATGGGATGAAGGGTGCAAGTACGTTTACCTTTCCGCAAAGCAATGGGTAGATCAATCTCAGATGCTAAGTGGGGGTCTGGTGCCGGATCCGTCGACGGAGATGTAGCCGGAGGAGTAGTAGCTGGTGCACGTGGGCGATGTGTATACACATGACAGATAGGTGGGCGTTCAACAGGTGGTGGCACCGGAGGCAAGGATTTGGTCACGACTGGAACAAAGGAAGGAGGATCGACAATGGGAAGTGGAAGAGGAGGAGGAGATGAGGAGGAAGAAGCATCACCAGACCCCAAAAAGAACGAAGTAGACTCAAAGAAACTGACATCAGCACACACAAAGGACCATCGAGAACCAGGATGGTAACACCTATACCCTTTCTGGGTCCGAAAATAGCCAAGGAAGATGCACTTGAGAGAATGGGCATCAAACTTGTCGTTCCCGGGACCTAGATTATGGACAAAACAGACACACCCAAAAACTCTCGGCGTAAGAGGGAACGGAGACAAAGTGGGAAACAAGACCTGAAACGGAGACTGGCCATCAAGGATGAACGTGGGCATCCGATTAATCAGAAAACAAGAGGTAAGCACTGCATCACTCCAAAAAGGTTTGGGAACATGCATGTGATGCATTAGGGATCTTGCTGTTTCAAGGAGATGGCGACTCTTTCTCTCAGCCACCCCGTTTTGTTGTGGGGTGTAGGTACACGAGGTCTGATGTATAATGCCGTGTTGGTCCAGGTATTCCTGAAATGATGAGGATAAATATTCGCGACCATTATCAGAACGAAAAACTTTGATGTGGGTACCAAATTGGTTACGAATTTCAGCATAAAATTTTTGAAAGATGGTAAGCAATTCACTTCTTTCTTTCATTAAATAGAGCCACGTCATCCTTGAAAAATCATCCACAAAAATGACAATATCTGTATCCATTATATGACATTACTTTACAAGGACCCCAAACATCTGAATGAACTAAAGAAAAAGGACTCGACACACGGTTATCAACCCTAGAACTAAAGGGAACACGATGGTGTTTCCCAAATTGACATGACTCACAATCCAAAACAGAAAGCTGACTCAAGGACGGAACCAAGGACTTCAAGACTTTGAGCGACAGATGACCAAATCGGCAGTGCCACTGGAGAGGAGAAAGAGATGACTGGAGAGCTGTTGAAGTTCTACCACCACCACCGTCAAGATAATACAGTCCACCTGCTTCATGCCCTCCACCAATCTTCATCCCCGTCTTGAGATCCTGAAAGACACACATAGAAGGATAAAAGGTAATGGAGCAGTTAAGTGTTTTGGTCAGCTTACTAACAGACATAAGGTTAAAAGGCAATTTAGGAACATACAGAACTGATGAGAGGGATACAGGATCTAGGTCAACATTACCAACACCACAAATTGAGGATGTGGGACCATTAGCAAGGGTGACAGATTGTGATGTTGAGCAATGAGATAAGGAGGAAAACACACCTGGAGTTCCAGTCATGTGATCGGAGGCTCCAGAGTCAATGATCCAGGGATTGGGTGTAGATGCCAGACATGCCATACTTGAGTGAGCAAAAGTCGCCGTGTTCTGCTGTGATTGGATAAACCTCTCATATTCATCACGAGGAACACTCACCATTTCCTTCATGGGACCATCTGTGGATGTAGGAGGCAACTGGTCAGATGAATGATTCTCCTGTCTAAAGCTGGAACTTGAGTCACCGGTCGCGGCATGATTGGCCCAGGTTGAGGGAGGACCATGTAAATCATAACAATAGTTGATGGTATGTCCATCCATACCACAATGAGTGCACTTCCTCGGGCCTGAGCTACGTCCTCTACCACGGGCTCCCCCTGAATCTCTGCTCCCAATACGACCACCACCACGATTATAAGTAGACCCACTATTGCCACTTCGGCCATATGCAGAACCACTACCACCACCACGGCCTCTCGATGCAGCAAAGGCAGATCTATCTGAGATATTAGAGTTCTCAGTAGATCCAATAGAAATCCTCCGAAGTCGAGAAAATACCTCTTCTAGGGACGGAAGAGCTGATCCCCTTAATATCTGAGCCCGTACTGGTTAATATTCAAACTTTAGTACCACCAAAAATCTAGTCACATCAAGCTGCTCTCTCTATTGTTGTTGAATTTTGACATCAGAAGTGAGAGGATGATAGACATTCAACTCATTACGTATGTTCCTCATGGTTGTATAGTATTCCTCAAGACTCTGATTGCCCTGTTGCAGATTAAAGTACTCTTGATAAAGCTGATAAACTTTGGTTGTATTGTCCTGCCCCGAATGCAATTTCTTCGCATGGTCCCACACATCTTTGGCAGTATCAAGGAACATGAAGTTCACACTAATCCTGGGTTCCATACTGTTCCACAACCATGTGATGATCTGAGCGTCCTCTTGCTCCCAGTCTTCATACTCGTGAGAGTCAGGAGGGTTTCTCCTCTTTGATGTGTTTTACCTTCTTCTTTGCCTTTAGAAAGACTTCAACGGATTTAGCCCAAGGCACATAATTCTCTCCATTTAACTTAATGGAGGTCATCTGAACATTCAGGTAGTCTGTAGGCACCATCACACTAGGTTTATAATCATTATTGTCTCCCATTATGTTATCACCAATTCTGCACACTTGCTGAGTTCTATTATCACTGAGATCTGCACACTACACACCACTAGGTCACACCTGTCACACTGATTGCAGCACTATTTGTTGCTGGAATATGTGCTCTTTACACCACAAACCCTAGATCACACCTGTCACACTGATTTCAACACTTCTTGTTGCTGAAAAGTGTGCTCACACCACAAACCCTACTCCTACAACTACTTGAAATCTCACCACTATATGATCATATCTCTTCCTTCAAAATGCACAAAGAAACCAGCATAAACCCTAGCACTTACTGGCTGAAACCTAGCAAATGGTCTGAAACACACCTCCTATTTAATCCATAACAGATATCATGCACTGAAATCTCTTACCTTATCGCTGAAGTAACACCCATGCGAGCAGGAGAGCAGTCCACATACAACAGCCGCTTCACACACAACAGCCACTGCCCACACAGTTCGGCCCTCTATTCTTCCTCTACTAGGAGAGGGCGATCTCAAAAATCACAGCAACCGACCACATACGACTTGACTGGAGGCATAGAGACCCCTAAGGGAAGAGGGTGATCACTCCTTTTCAGCCCTTTCCCTTATCTCCAATCGAACACAGAAAAAAAAGAGGAAAACCCTAGATAGGGTGCGCAGAAAATGAACCCTAGGCAAGCAGAAATCTAGACAGATTTAACCTAGCTCTGATACCATGTTATAATTTAGGTCTGCCTTAGAGTTCGGCCTGACTGAGTTCAGTTATGTGAAGAAGAAAAAGTGATAAAGAAAGAGAGAAAGAGAGAAAGAGAGAAGAGAGAATTCTGGTTCGAACTGAAAGAGTCAACATAACTTCTCCCAGTCGGCCAATAAGTATTTATATTATTATTAAACTTGACTGAAAAGACCTATGTGCCCTCACTTAAGTTAAGAGCACATGTTTCAACACAACATTACAGATCAGCAACATCAATCAAGGTATAAAGACAAAAATACCCCTACGCTAACAGTTTAAAACAAGTTGTGTTGATAGTGTATGTGAATGATATCATCATTTTTGGAAATTGGAGCTCAGAAATACAAAAGTTGAAGGAGTTCCTAACCTCTCAATTTGAAGTGAAAGATTTGGGTCCTCTAAAGCACTTCCTTGGGAATCGAAGTTGCCATACAAAAGTTGAAGGAATTCCTAACCTCTCAATTTGAAGTGAAAGATTTGGGTCCTCTAAAGTACTTCCTTGGAATTGAAGTTGCCAGCTCAAAAAGGGGCACCTTCATTTCTCAAAGGAAGTATATCATTGATCCATTACAAGACACAGGCAAGTTAGGTGCAAAGCTAGCAGATACTCCCATGGATGTTGATCATAAACTGGGTAATTGTGATGGTGAACCTATGAAAGATGTGAAATAGTTTCAAAGGTTAGTGGGAAGGTTGCTTTATTTATCCATGACACGTCTAGACATTGCTTATTCAGTTGGGGTCCTGAGCCAATTCATGCATTCCCCTAAGAGACCACACATGGAGGCAGTAGAGAGGATTCTTAGGTATTTGAAGAAATATCCAGGAACAGGTTTGCTATTCAGCAAACATAATCATTTGAAGGTGGAAGCTATACAGATGCTGATTGGATAGGTGCTGTGGATGATAGAAAGTCCACAAGTGGCTACTACCCATTTGTGGGAGGAAATCTAGTGGCATGGAGAAGTAAAGAACAAAGTGTAGTAGCAAGGTCAAGTGCTGAAGTGGAGTATAGGGCTATGACACATGGGGCTGGCTGAAAAATATTCTAGGGAAACTTGGGTTTACTGTTCACAATCTTATGTCCCTTTACTGTGACAATAAGGCAGCTATAAACATTGCTAGCAATCCTGTCTTACAGGATATGACCAAGCACATTGAAGTGGACAAGCATTTCATAAGAGAAAAATTGGAAAATGGAGAAATTTGTACTCTTTATGATAACTCCAAGGAGCAACTAGCTGATGTTCTCACAAAAGGGCTTTCATGCTTGTGGCACAATGAGTTATGTGGCAAGTTGGACATGATAGATATATTTAGCCCAACTTGATGGGGAGTGTTGTTAGATTTAGTTTTGTTTTTGCTGTTAGAGTGCTGTCAGTCCAGGGTGCTGTCAGCATGTTCTTTTCTTTGTTTAAGTTTTTTTATTATTAGGGTGTGCCACTAGGGGCATATTTGTAATTCCCTTTTCTTTTATTTTTACATCATGTTATATAAATTAGAAGCTGGGCACCGCCAGCCCAACCTTTTGACTCCCAAACATTTTTCTTCCTCTTTTCTTCTCTTCTCTCTTCTCTCTTCTCTCCTCCCCTCTCGCTTCTATTTCTCTTCTAGAAAGAAAACAAATTCCATGATTTTTGGGTTATTTGATTTTTTTTTTAACTTGGTGTATTAGGAATTTGGTTTAACTTTTAATCATTTAGAATTTACTATTCTTAGAAAAAAATCAAAGTTTCTATACATACTAGTTTTTAGGCTTAGTATTTTTGGTATCCCTTTAATTACTACTTATAGTAAAATCTTAATTTACTTTATAATTTCTGGTGTTTTTAGGACCAATGTTTTAAAACGCGGAGGCGTGATGCAATGCGTTCCACTACCTAGAGGCGTGAGGTGTAGTTCAGAACGCAAGAGGCGTAAGCCTCCCGCCTCCTTAAGAGGAGGGGGGTTAGGAGGATGAAGAGGAAGGGGGATCTCATTCTTTCTTTATTTTTAATAAAAATCTTTTATATTAAGAAGAATAAAGATGCATAACATTAGTTCAAAGGGGGGTCTTGTCGAAGCGGAGGTGAGCGAGCGAAGCGAGACCCAAAGCAAATTGGGCTGCATCAAATAGGGGGCGGGGGGTCTGGGGGGCGAAGGGGCAAGGGGCAAACCACTTTCTTTCTCCTTATCTTTTCTTCCCTTTTCTTCCCTTCCCTTTCCTTTCCTTTTCTCTTTTTCTTCTTCTCTTTCTTTTTCTTTCCCTTCCCTTCCCTTCCCTTCCCTTTCTTTTCCTTTCCTTTCCTTTCCTTTTTTTTCTTTTTTCTTTTTTCTTTTTTCTTTTTTCTTTTTTCTTTTTTCTTTTTCTGTCTTTTTATATCATATGTGCATGAGGCGTACGCCCCTAGCATGCCTCATTAAAAAAGCGCTACACCTCTTGCACCTGAGGCGTATGCCTCAGAGGTGTCAGCACCTCTGGCATACGCCTTAGGGCATTTTGGGAGCGCCTCGCATGGAGGCGCGCCTCCAGGCATACGCCTCCCACGCCTTTTAAAACACTGTTTAGGATAACTTATGAGAATGCTCTAAGGAGGTTTTTTGGGAGGAATTGGACGGTGTGAGAAACAATTGGGAGAAGCCATGGATTGTGAGTGGAGATTTTAACACAATAAGGTTTGAGCATGAAAAGAAAGGTGGTAGTGGGGTGTCCCGAGGGGTAAAGGACTTTACAGAGTTCATTAATCACTTGAGTTTAATGGATATTCCTCTGTTGGGATCAAAATACTCTTAGACAAATAACCAGGAAGACCCAACTTTAGTTAAACTAGACAGATTTGTGGTTTCAACTGATTGGTAAGAAAAATTTGGGCAGTTATCCTTGGAATCTCTTTCCTACCCATTATCTAATCATACTCCAATTTGTTTGGATAGCAAAGGAATTCTCCCATAGCTTTCCCCTTTCAGGTTTGAAAACCTGTGGCTGGAAGAGGATGGTCTTGTGGGGCTAATGGATGTCTCAAATGCAGTTTGATGGCTCGGCCAGCCATATAATTAGCAAGAAACTAAAAAAGGATCGAAGAAAAAACTAAAAGTTTGGAAGAAACTAGTGTTCAAAGGGGTGGAGATAAAAAAGAAAGAATGCTTATACCTCATTGTGGAAGTTGATAGAAAGAGAATTCTCCATTCACAGAAGAAGACAAGAGTAAGAGAGCCAGAGACAAATTGGAGTTTGACAAACTAACTTTCCAAGAGGAAATTAAGTGGGGACAGTGATCAAAATGTTTATGGCTGAAGGAGGTAGATACAAACACTAGGTTTTTTTTTTTTTTTTTTTTTTTTTCACAAAATGGCAAATGCAAGAAGGTGTGAGAACACAATTAAAAAGATGGTGTGGACAGGGAAGTAGTAGAAGAGGAGACAGGTATAAAAGCAGCAACAAAGCAGTTCTTCTACAATCTTTATAAAGAGAATTGGAAGAGCAGGCCAAAGTTGGATGGACTAGCGTTTAGTGGTTTATCAGAGGATCATGCTAGAAATTTGGAAAGAGATTTCTCCAAACAAGAGGTGTGTTTGGCAATAAATGAGATGGAAGGAGATAAATCTCCAGAGCCTGATGGTTTTACAATGAAGTTTTTCAAGAGATGCTGGGGTTTTCTCAAGGAAGATATCATGAAGCTTTTCTCAAAATTCCACTCTTCTGCAGGTTGGGAAAGAAGTCTAAATTCCACTTTTATCACCCTTTTACCCAAGAAAAAAGGGGATGTAGATATGAGGGACTTTCGACCAATTAGCCTCATTGGGAGTGTTTACAATATTTTGTCCAAAGTCTTGGCCAGGAGGCTAAAGCCAGCAATGAGCATGATTATCTCAGACTTCCAAGGGGCTTTTATTGAAGGGAGACAATTGACAGGTGGAGTTTTGGTGGCAAATGAAATTATAGATTCTCGGTTAAGAAGTGGGAGAGCCGGTTTGCAGTTTGCTGTGTATGATGGATTTGGAAAAAGCATATGACCATGTAAATTGGGAATTTCTGGATTACTTTGTGAGGAGAATGAGTTTTAGTTCCAAATGGAGATATTGGATGAGGGTTTGTATGACTACTCCATTCTCAGTTTTAGTCAATGGTGTGGCTTGTGGTCAGTTCAGGAGTTCAAGGGTTTTGAGACAAGGGGATCCATTATCCCCTTTGTTATTTTTATATGTAATGGAAGCTTTGAGTCTGTTGATTTTGAAAGCAGCTAGGGGCAGTTTTTTGGAGGGTTTCACAGTGGGGGAAGGAAAGACTAGAGATTCCTCTCCTTCAGTTTGATGATGATTCAATGCTTTTATGTGATGTTTCTTGTGAGCAATTAGAGTATCTGATGGGAACCTTATGGTGGTTTGGAGCAGTCTCAGGGCTGCATCTAAATACCTAGAGGATGTTCTAGGTAGGTCAAAGGTCAACTAGCAATAGGACACTCTAAAATATCTGCAGCAAAGTTCAGTACCTCTTCCTCCAAGTTGATTCCTGCTATGCAGCTCTTATCAAGATTGACTTTCAGATTACAGATAAGCTCAAACTTCTTCACCAGCTCCTTCAAATTCCTTACCATTTCTTCCTCTCCACCCTTATAGAAAATTATAATATCATCAGCAAAGTGTAGATGGGTAATTGAGACCCTCTTTCTTCCAATTTTCTATCCTTTTATTATATTCTTTCTATTGGCCTTTAAGATCATTCTACTAAACACATCAACTACTAGGGTTATTTTAATTGAATTTTTAGAGTTAATTTAATGGCATAAAGTTTTGTTTTGAAGTGTTAGTGTGATCTTCCTCTCTGTTTACTTCTGTAAGTGCATTATTTACCTCTTTTTGTTGATAAATCCTTATTGTGTTTTAGTTGGCTAGTTGAAGACTCTTTGCATTATTTCTATGCGCTACCACTTTTCTGGAACTTGCATTAGTGACACATGTAGGACATTTTTGGTAAGAGTGGTTCTGTCACTAAATGACAGGTTTGTATGCTTCCATACTGTCAACATTTTGTTAGTTCTTTTTAAAATTGGATTCCACACTCTTACCACTCTAGAAAGAGTAGAAAGGGAAGGCAGGTAAGTTGATCTGTTTTGGTTCTTTTGTGGTAGAGGTTCCGTCAAAGTCGACTCAGGAGGGGAGCTTGGCTTCGCTTGATTTGGGTTTTGATAAGTTAGGAGAAGAAAGAGAAGTAAAGGAGGTATGTTTAGGGGATTGAGAAGAGGAAGTTGAAAGAAGGGAAGGAAGGATGGGAGGGGAGGTTTTTAAGAGGTGCCAAAACAAGAGTTTGGAAGAGGGTGCAGGTGAAAAAGGAGATAAAGATTTACCAGTAGTTTGTGAGGAGTTTCTAAAGTTGGAAGTTCCTGTTGATAGGCTTGGAGTTGAAATGGGACGAAGAAGGATTGCTGTGAACAAAGGAGTTGATGATACATCAGAGGTGTTGAAGAAAGTTAGAGACTCAAGTAAGGCCCATATTGTTCATCTTTCTAACTTCCAAGGTCTTTTCAAGATTAAAGGATGGCCTGATTAGTGCTTGCCCTACAAACAAATTTAAGATGGCATACAAGAAGAGAGGGACAAAGTTCAAAAGTTTGAAGAAGAAGGCAGAAAAGGAATGGGAGGTTAAACCACAAGTGTCAATGGAGGGGGAGACACAGCGGTTGTCTTCTGTTGAGAAAGGAGTGAAGGCTGAATCAGGATCAGAGGAAAAGATTGATGAAGGTGGTAAATACATTGATAAGAACATAACTGAGGTTCAGCCAATTAATGTGAAAGAGAAGGGGGGGGGAGTGGAGATTGAAAAATGGGCCAAAAGAGACGTTAGGGTTCGCAAGGGCTTAGGTTGGTTGGTTTGTTTTTTTTTTTGGAGGGGAGGAGTTTGCTAGAAGGGCTTTCGAAGCTTGTGAAAGGAGTACGAAGGAAGAGAATTTGAAAAAGATCATAGCAAGGAGAGATAAATGAGTGGGATGAGGAAAGGGACAGGCAAGATGATGTGTTTGAAGGAGATGAATAAGCTGCTTATGGCTGGGAGGTATTTTAAAGGATAGAATATGGTGACCAAGAATATTTATCCATCGGTATATATTGTATGTATGTATATGTGTATGCATTGCCTTTGCTAGCTTGCCCTGACATATCTTGTTAGTTGTTCTGGTATTTTCGTATTGGTGATGCATTTTGATATTTTTTACCCCGCCATTGATGTCTTGGATTTTCATCTCTAGGGATGCTACGTTGGCTTACAAGGCAGAAGCACTGGAATTGCAGAAACAGCTTAGCTATTTACAGACCCAATTTGATTTGCTCACGGGCCAAGCTTCAGCTTTGATTCAAGGAAGAAGGGCAAGGGTAGCAGCAACATCAACAGTTAATGGACAACTTACTGCATTAGATGATAGGCTTTCAGCTAGAAATTTAGAGGTAATTGATATAGTTAATTTGGCAAAAGTAAATGCATTATTGATTTAATGATAATGTAACTTGATTCAACCTTTATATGCTAATGTGATTGAAATAGTACAGCTGTTCTCTGTTGAGGTTGGAAATGCAAGCATGTATTGATGTCTACTTGTATAGTAATGACTTCAAATCATATGGACGATATCAGTTACAAAATTGTTTGCTCTTGTTTCTTTTGATTGTTTTTTTTTTTTTTCTGATCGCCAAGAAATTGATTCAGACTTTTATTCATTTATGAAATGAATCACATAATGCAGTGTACAGCGAAACCCGTAAAAAATGCAGAGTACAGCAAACATCATCATCATAATCATCATCCTTGCCTTATCCCAGCTATATGGGGTTGGCTACATGAATCCTGTTTCGTCAATCCATTCTAATGATTCTATTTAAAGCCCGTGCATATCACTATCTACTCTGGAAGCTCCCAGTACACACAGATCAATGTGCACCATTCCTAGCAAGGGAGTCTGCCATCTCATTGCTCAACTCAACTCAACTCAACTAAGCTTTGTTCCAACTATATGGTGTCTGCCATCTCATTTTCTGATCTCCTAATTTACTTCAATGATCTGACTATTCTAGCAGTTAGGGATCTCATTCATCTGATTTGATGGTGGTATGTCCATGGCTTTTCTTTCTCATTCCTCATCCATCAAATGACAACTTGAAATCCCCTTCTACCTCCAATTTGGTGTGGCCTAAGGAGAAACTCAACCTCCAGCCTTGGAGGAGGAATGATAGGCTATGTTACCTGGATATGGCAAGGATGCAGATTGATATGTTATTGGATACTAAAATTTACATTGGGAATTGAGGATGCGGCTGGATATGGTATTGGATACAAAATTTACAGTGAGAATTAAAGTATCCAATATGATATGGCACCCTTGTACGGGTATCTGGGTATCATAGATGATAAGAACTATGCTTTGTTGGAAGTCCCTCCCTAATGGGCCTGTATATTCTAGTATCACAGCTCACAAGTGATCTTTAATATTGTTTCTATTATCCAAGTACAAAACAGAGAGAAATGAGAGAGAAAGAGAGGGAAGAGTGGAAAGAAGAGAAGAAGAGAAAAAGTACTGGAGGCTCAAAAAACTAGGCTGACGATACCTAGTATATTATTTATATTAGGGTGGCAGTACAAATGTACAATAAAGGTAAAAAGACAATAGTGTCACTACGACACAAATAACAGAATACAATAAAGGTAAAAAGACAATAGTGTCACTACGACACAAATAACAGAATTTATAGAACTCTCCCTCAAGTTAGGTTGTAGATATCAATCATGCCCAACTTGTTACAATCCGTAGACTATTTAGGCCCTTTGTGAGAACATCAACAAGTTGCTCCTTGAAATTGACATATGGAGAACACAATTCTCCCTTCTCAAGTTTTTCTCTAATAAAGTGCCTCTTCTCTACTCTACTCTCCCCCTGAGGAAATGATAGGAGCCTAAGAAGAAGGGCTCTCTGTCAAAAGGGTCACGTCCAAGCTAGATCTGCTTCTCCTCTAAGAGGAAGGATGCCCAAGGAAGACACATGGGATGGCTTTAGGGTCTAACTTACCACATGAAAGGAGATAGGTGATGGACAAATCAACAATACCTAAAGACATGAAGAGGTATAGAACACAACAGGAACTGAAGAAACAATTTATGGGTGTGAGCTGTAATTTATCATATAAGAATTTTCACACAACAAGCTTGGTTCCATGCAGTGATTTAAAAGGTGCGCCTAGGCGCACAGGCTAGGCGCATTTTAGGGTATGCGCCTTGCCCAAATCCTAGTTGCACCCCTTTCAAAAGGCACACACCTGATGTGCCTTGTGCCTCAGCCCAGGCGTGTCCTTTTTAAAATTTTGTGCTTTTTGCTTTTTTTTTTTTTTTGAGCCTAACGGCTTGGCCGGGGCCCCCGGCCCCCCTATTTGTTAATGTTATTCATTCCAATAAAATTTCTTCTTAAAAGGCAATTAAAATTATAAAATCATTATTTTTATGTGATAAATAAGAATTTAAGACCCTAACATGGACTTGTTCGGGCTTGCCTCGAGGGGCGTGGTACAAAGGCGACTCATAGAGTCATGAGTGCATTATGTTTTACATCACATTAGCTACTTGAAGTAACGCAATTGTGGAAAAAAAGAGATTGTGGGTTTTACATACTTGAAAATGCTTTATATGTTTGCTTTTATTTTTAAATTTTCATTTGAATACGCTTTACATGTTATGTTTATGTTATTTAATTTTAGATAATAGGTTTTTTGAAACATTTATTTTAAAATTTACGTTTATATTTTTTATTAACGTTATGTTTAATATTTTTTTTGATTTTTTTTTGCATTTTTCAAAATTATTTTTGGCATTTTTTGAATTTTCTGACATTTTTTTTTGTAATTTTGCGCCTTGCCTTACACGTTGTGCCTCAGGCGTAAATTGGCCCTTTCACTTTTTTTGCGCCTTGTGCTTTTAAAACACTGTTCCATGACATTTTCAAGGTTCTCTGACTTGTTTGATTGTGTTTAGATGAATGCAGTTCTTGGAAGAATTGCTTCTACTGCACAGGAGTTGGCTCACTGTCATTCCGGTGATGGTATTCTCTTCACTTTAACTCTTAAGCTTAAGGCTGCATTTTTTTTTTCATTTTACTTCATGTATTTCCTGGATTTTTTACTTAATAATTATTTTGCTATATGGTAAGGGAGATTATTTGGTCTTGTTCTCTAGACTTGTGAAATATATGAAATCAAAGGCTGAAAGAATATATAACCAAATATAATAGAAAAGGTAGAAAATAAGGTGAAACTTCACTGAATAATCTTCTTTTGATAGATGAGGTATGAAATTGTATTAATCAATCCATTTAAAACAGAACATCCTTGCCTCCAAGGTGTCCTTTCTTGTTATTTATTATTTGCTGCTTAATTCTCCTAAAACCCTAACTCCCTACCCTTTAAATGAACTAAGGGTCCGTTTGGTTCGCAGTCGGAATCGAAACCAAAATCCTTCGGAATCGGAATGGTCTATTCCCATAGTCTGTTTGGTTCAGACTGGAATGGGAATGTGAATTGGACTCAGCAGGAATGGGATTTCATTCCCAAGGGAGGGGCAGGGAATGGCCATTCCCTCAAATGGGGGAATGCCATTCCAGCAGGAATGGGATTCCAATTCAGGACCCCTATTCCTGTGACTGAAACGGGGCCTAAAGACGTTTGGGTCTCTATACTTACAGATAGGTAAATAAAACTCAGCTAAGCGTTATCCACCCCCCCTCCCCCCCCCCCCCCCCAAAAAAAAAAAAAAAAAAAGAAAAAAAAAAGAAAAGAAAAGAAAAGAAAAGAAATCAACTAAGTTTTCTCCCAACTATCAATAATCATGTAAAATCCCAAGTAAAATCATTAGCTTCCTCTGGCAATAGCTACTAATGAATCTATTTTTTCTTAACATTCTAGAACAGTCGGTGGGATTTGGATACCACATGGTGCAACCTTGCTTCAAGGATTGTCAATTGCTTGATGCAAGAAATCAGAAATTAAAGGAAAACCATAACTAAACTTTCCAAACAAAAAACCCGCATCAAGTGAGAGGAAAAAACTCTCACAATATTAGCTGAAATTGCACTACATGAACAAGGGGGGATCAAGTATAGGCATTTTTTGCTATATTAGTCATTGTTTTCACCATCTGACGTGTTTTGACTATAACTTCCCTATGCAGAGGATGGAATTTACCTGGCTTACTCTGACTTCCGTTCATACTTGAATGGAGATTCTGCTTGTACAAAGGAGCTAAAGCAATGGTTTGTGAAGCAGTTTGAAATGGTATCACTTCATCTAGTTGTCTTTTTTAGTAGCTTCTTTTGGTTTGGCAACTGCAAAAGATATATATTAACATAATAGGCTTTTGATGCATACAAGCAACTGAGGAATCAAAGAGCACCAAGGGTGGCTGTAGCCTAACAAGGGACTCTACTAAAAATATAGAAAATATTAAGAAATACAAAAAATATGTCCTATTTATCATTAAAAGTTTCTGTTGTTGTCTTCTAGGATAGAACATGAAAGATTGTCAAGGACATTTTTCTCAGCACTGTAGATTTAATAGATGTCAAGGAACCGTTCTACCTAAAAGCTTAAGCTGTTAGGTGAGGTCCCTGAATAGGTTTTTATTCTCTAACACGCCCCTTCACATGAAAGCCCATCAGGCTTGAAGTATGGACAGGCACAGGCCCACCAATACCTTATGCTGAAATTTAATGAGGATTGAACACTAGACCACTTGGTCAAACCAGCTCTGATACCATATCAAGGAACCGTTTGGCCTAAAAACTTAAGCTGTTAGGTGATGTCCCTGAATAGGGTTTTATTCTTTAGTTTATATGCTACTTGCCCTGTCTTAGAGGGAGAAGTTAATGATCTGATTTGTCCTGTCTTAGTGTTGCAGTGTAGTTTTTTCTTTTAGCTGGGTCGAAAGGATTATTCTCTGTTTGGGGTGGTTTTCTTATTTAGGGATTGGGGTTTATTTGATTGGTTCTCTGGGTTTTGCTTATCACCTTCCTTGTAATTGCTTTTTTGACTAAATAAAAATTATTTTATTTTATGATTTTATCTTCAAAAAAAGTTAATGATCTAATTTCATTAGCATTTGATGACCCATGGTTTAGGAATTATAGCCATTTTATTTTGTGATTTTGAATGCCATTAGATCTCTAAGATGAAAGAATTTTTTTTTGCTCTTGTCAATACATTATTCTGTATTTTGATGTGGAAACAGCTTCTCTCTGTATCTGCAAGGGCAAGGCTGTGTACATCTGTCCCTCCCCAGACCCCTGCATTGGTGGGAGCCTTGTGCACTGGGCTACCCTTTTTTTGTTCCGATTTTTTATTGATGTGTTATTATGCATTCTCAGCCTTGCATTTTCTTATATTTTGATGGTGTTATTATGTTCTCAATCAGGGTCCTTTTCGATTGGTTGCTGAGGAGGGTAAAGCTAAATGCTCATGGGTGAGCCTTGATGACATCTCAAATTGTTTAGTACGAGGTATTCTTCATCTGTGGTTCCTATTGCATTTAATTTGCTTCAGTTAAAAGTGTAAATTTCTGTCCATGGAACTTTCTAATCTGGTTTAGATTCTTCTGCAATATAAACTATTTTATTTTGATCATATGATGTCCTGTTACCATAATATACAGAAAAGGGGGCTTGATGCTAGAATTTGTGGGTTTATATGAGGGTACTTGGTGTCCTAAGTACTCCATATTTCTCCTGTGGCTTCATAGTTGTGGAATGTCTTTAGGAGGTAGTAAGCTTTTATTCTGTTAAGAAAAACTGTCTAACTGTTGTTTCAGTTTACTTCATACCATTTTACTTTCTGCTGGAGATTCTTGGGGCAGACCTGGATTTTATTTTGTATGAGTCTGCATTTTGTTTTTGTTATATCACTTTAAAGAGACCTGTACTTAACTTTAGGCCACCTTCGTTGGGGAAAAAGTTTTTTTTTTCCCTCTCAACAAATCTATGAGACCAGAGACTGCTAATAGTATATGGCCCAACATTTAGAAGACCACTGTTGCAATGGCAATGGACACATACATGATTTGGTTGAAGGTCTTGGGGTAGCTTTGGTGGAAGTGGAATCGGATTGTGATCAGCAAAAGGTCTGGGAGGATGATCCAAAAGATACAATCTCCTTTGGTCTTTCTAAAATAAACTAATAAGAAAGAGTGGTGGAGTAGCATAAATTTAGGTCAATTTGGTGCCCTAGGCAAAAGCATTCATGTGGTTCACTATGTTTGTCAAACTTCTCACACAAGGTTAGCTTTAGTGAAACCATTTTGTTTGGCAAGCAAATTTCTTGTGTATGAGAATGGTGAAGAAGATGCTTAGTTATGTACCCATGAAGTGCAAGAGGGCAAAAGAAGTTGGGTTATTTTCTATACTTTTTTTTGGGTGGATAAGAAAGATCCCGGTGAAAATTATTTCCTTGGGGGGAAGAATCACCTTGATAAAATCTACCCTAGCAAACCTACCCACTTATTTCCTCTCCACCTTTAAGATCCCGATGAAATAGCTAGGAAATTGGAGAAGATTTTGAGGGATTTTTTGTGGGAACCTGGCGATGAAAACAAGGATCATTTAATGAAGTGGGAGCAAGTTTGTTACCCTAAGGAGCAGGGTGGCCTAGGTATAAGGAACTTATTAAAGAAAAATAAGACCCTTCTAGGGAAATGGCTGTGGAGATTTCCTTGTGAAGAAGATAGGTTGTGGCTCATGGTCATTAAAAGCATTCATGGTGAAGCAATTAACGACTGAGATGCAAAACTAGCTTCCAATGCAGCTCCAAACTCTCACTGGAAGGCAATCTATGAGGTATTACCAACCTTTCTTCAATTTATCAGGTTCGATATTGGATGCGGAAATAAAGTTTTTATTCTGGGAAGACCTTTGGGTTGGGGATGTGCCTCTTATGGTTAAATTCCTGGATCTCTACTCCTTATCAAACCTTAAAAACAAACCTGTTGCTAGGTTTGGTATGCTCTCAGACTTTGGTATCTCTTGGGATTTTGGGTTTAGAAGAGGGTTGAGGGAAAATGAATGCGAGTCTCTGGTGCTTTTAATCTCTACACTTGAGAGGGTCTACTTAGATCAATCTATAGCTGATAGCAGAGTTTGGTCCCCAACTCCTGATGGTTTATTTTCTTGTGCATCTTTCTTTGGTTTGCTCACTCACTTTGATCCTATGGGGGTGAACTTCCTAGTGAAAGAAATATGGTGTAAACCGATCCCTCTAAGAGTACAAGCTTCCTGTTGGGAAGTGTTCTTAGGGTAGGTAAACACTTGTGATGTGCTACAGAAAAGGAGGCCAAACAAATGCCTCTCTCCTCATGTGCGTGTCCTTTGTATTGATTGTTGTGAAACCCTACCCCATTTACTTTTATCTTGCTCCTTTGTTTCTGGTATTTGGAATGTTGTTTGTTCTCTCTTTGGATGCAGATGGGCTCCCCCACAGGATGTGGTAAGTCTTTTCAGCCCTTCCTTCCCGAGACAATAGAAGAAAAGAGGAAAATGCTTATGGAAGGCAGCAAGAGCAGCTACAATATGGACTATGTGGGAGGAAAGGAACCTAAGAATTTTCTCTGGAAAAAGTAAATCAAAGGAGGAAGTTATTGAAGCCATAAAAATCAGAACTGCACATTGGGTGGAGACCATGGAGCTATTCAAAAATTTCTCCATGAATGAGATTTTAAGAAGTTGGGCTGAAGTAGCACTAACAGATGCACCCAAAGTAATTGTGAGTGCGGAATGGAAGCCACTGGCACCGAAAAAACTAAAACTAAATTTTGATGGGAGTTCTTCTGGTCACCCAGGAAGGGCAGGCATAGGGGTGTGATTAGAAATCATCTGGGTGTGGTGGTGGCACTCTTCTCAGGACCAATAGGTATTGGTGACTCAATACAGGCTGAATCTCTAGCCCTACTTCAAGGTCTAAAGATGACTGAGCAGATAGGAATAACAGACTTAGAAATAGAAGGGGACTCACTGCTGGTCATTTCTTGGGCTAAAAACATCACATCAGTACCTTGGAAGCTCAAATTTATCTTCAGAGAAATTGACATACTTACAAGGAGGATCAACTCTTAGTTTGGTTGGGTCAAACGGATTGCAAATGGGATGACGGGTACCCTAGAAAAACAGGGGGCAAATAGATCTACATTGTACTGGGCAGAACTGTAACTAATTGTATGTGGGTGCAGATTAGATTAATGCTTTTCTGCTACCTATAACCTTTGTAACTGATTGTAACTTTTGCTATTTTATTAATTAAAAAATTTCTTGCTGATAAAAAAAAGATTAGAAAAGGAAAATGAGTTGGAAGAATAGAACAGGTGTGCTGTGGGATGAGAGAAAGAGGAGAGTCTTCAATGGAAAGAGTAGGGAGGTAGAGGATCTAATTAGGTGTGCTGTGGGCAAGATGGGGTTGTGTATCTCAGCTTTAAAATGGCTCTCTAATCAGAATGTATTTGTGCTTTTAAGCTCAAATAGGCTCTGGGATCTGTAAAGTTGTGTTATTTGCTCCTTTGGCGGTAAGAGTTACTTTTTTGCCCCAAGGAGTTTGTTGTATTATACTGCTGTTGGTTCTAATAAAATTTTACTTAACCATTAAAAAAAAAAAAAGAAAAGCAAGAAGAATAAGAATAGAAAGAAGGGGAAATATGTGTTTCTACATTGCTCTACAAGATAATATCTTATTAATACTGTAGTGGCAGGGCAAAGACAATAATATCCATATACAATGTCCGCTAAGTTTATATGCAAGTGGAATACCTGAGAAACCTCTATACCTCAAGCTCCTTAACAAACATAGTATGAATTCCACTTAAAGCAAAGGGTAGGATGTAGTGGACAGTAACTCCCTTTGCTGTTGATGATAAAAAAAAAAAACTCCCTTTGTTGTTGTTTGGGGGCTTAGTAATGAGAGGAATAGTAGAAGAATATTAGATGGCACCTGAGGATCTCAGAACATAGTTTGCAAATGCATCAGATTCTTTATCATGTATTAGGCAATGATACACAAAGAATTCAAAGAAATGCATATGATCTATTTTGACAGATAGTGGGAGGAGATATTAGGCCATCACTGGGTGGATCTCTCTATGTGTTGTGTATTTTGTGTGGTGCCTTGCACTATATCTGTATTTGACCTTGACCTCCATGGTTTATTTGCACTTCTGTGCACAACTTTACATTATATATTTAATAGTATCTTTATTATTGGTAAATAGTAGTTAATGAGGACATGGGTGACTGTCAGAACTATAGGAGCTTCTATAATTTTCATTTCATAGCCTTAAAGGTACAAATATTACCCCTGCATAAATGATTGGGCAACTTCAGATCAGTGAATTCAGCCTTTAGGAGCAGGTGGAGGATGGAGGGATATCAAGGTGACTATGGTTCAATTGGGGCTGTGCTGAAGAGAAGAGATGAAGGTCCTTTCAAAAGGAGAGAGGACATGGTTTTTGAAGAAAACTGTCTTTTTAATCTGCATTATCTGAGGATGAGGTATCTTCCTTGGATGAGGAAATGAAGATGGATAAAGTATCTCACATACATCATGACCCTGATATGGAGGCAGACATCAGCCATTCTGTCAAGCTTACTAGAAAAATAGGTTTCTTGGTTTGTTCTTTTTGGAGGAATCAGGTATTTGTGACAAAGGGACATTAAAGGTGATGACTGAATCTGTAGAAAGTAGTAAATTAGCCGAGAGTTAAAGGCAGTTTACTTGGTTGGGATGGTTAGCAAGAAGCTCTAGATGTGTAAGTGTAACATGTGTTTGATGGTGAAGTTGATGATTCTACTCATCTGATTATGCTTAAAGGAGTGATGGATGGGTGGGAAAAAGCACAACAGAGTTCTAAAAGGGCAATCTCTGTTTTTGGGTCTTTGTGGAGTCACTGAAATAATGTTTTTGGATATCTAGCAAGTTATCTGCTGCTGCTTTTGTTGTTAGTTGTTACTCTCAATTAATGACTAGTATATTTCTGTTTTTGGTTTGATTGTGTTGGCTGGGGTTGCACTGGTTGGGACATCTTTGATGGTTTTTGTTGTTTTTTTTTGGTTTTCTGTTCCTTTTATCTCTCTTTTTTTTTGTCAGTTATTCTCCTTGTATTCTTTTCTTGCCATTGATTTTGAGTAACTTGCCTTTTGTTGTTGATAAAAACATTCCCATTAGATATGGCACAGAACAAGTATTTTGGCTTTGTATATGCCATTTACAGTATAATTTAATTTTTGTCTTAACAAAGTTCTCTTTTTCTTTTTCTTTCCCAAATCATACTAACAATTTAAAAAATGTATTAACAAAAGAAACTTGTGTGACATGGTTTACATTTTCAATTATCCCCAGGGGAGTGATTGACATGGGTAGAGAGAGCGGGAATGATGCACTTTTTGGGTAGCCATGTCAACACCAGTTCAATGTGTTTCAAATGGTGAAGCAAGACCTCTCAGGGATATTTTAGGCCGAAAGATATATACAAATCTGTATATATGTGCATATTTATGCCTGTTTTGTTTTATTTTTTCTTGCTTGTTTAAGGTCCATGACTCCATATTTTTGTTAAACTGAATAGTGATACTGGATTAATAGAAGTGATACTGAGGCTTAGTTTGGAAATAGTACAAATACAAATATGTACAGTGCAAATACATACAGAATAATACAAATTATGAGGTTTTGCACTCTACAGTTTTGTATTTGTACTCCTTCCAAACTGAGCCTGAATTGCCAATCAGAAAAAACAGTGCATGCAGTTCATGTGCCAAGATTCTTATTTGCAGAATTTCATCTGTTCAATTTGTTCTTTTATGTTCTAAGTTAATTTTAGTCATTTTTGGAATGAGAGACAAAGCCACTAACCTATTTCCTGGCATTTTTTCCCAAAGCAGCAGATTCAGAGAAATCTCACCATCAACGTGTAGCTGAGTTGCAAAGGCTTCGCTCTATGTATGTATTTGCATTTACACACTTGTTCAAGTTGTTTGATTCCTTTTACTAGGTTTCCATTTGTTCATTTACTGTTATTACATTTTGGATTTGTCACACACATACATATTCTACTTCTGTTTGCTGTCTGGTGTCCAATTTTCATTGTTCTTGTTTTTCTCCTTTGTTGTGTTTTATAAGCTTCTGCTTTTTAGTCTTTTGTGTTGTGTTGTGTTCTTATGGCCTGTGATACCTCCAATGTTGAGACAGATTTGGAACAAGTGAAAGGCAGTGGGTAGAAGCCCAAGTTGAGAATGCAAAGCAGCAGGCTATTCTTGTGGCACTTAAATCTCAAATAACATTGGATGAAGCTCACATTCATCTCGATCTTCATTCTCTCCGGTGTGTTCTTGTTGTTTCTTGTACTGATAATATTCTGTTTTCCAGTTTTCCACGAACTAATTTCTGTTTTCTTTTCTGCTTTTCCTGAAATGTGTCTCCAATCCATCTTTTTTAAGTTGCATCTTTTTTTTTTTTAAATATAATTTTATTAATTTTTATGGAAAGCTTTGATGCCTGGCTTGGTCCAGCCTAGGTGTGGACATTTATTATTAGGCTGGGATTAAGGCTGGGCCAGGCCCAGGCCACCCAACTTGCTGTTACTACTTTGTTAAGACCTGGCCCAACTCATGATCATCCGAATATGCCCCCCATTGCTATTTATATCAGTTTCTGTAAATAAAACAGCAAATTATAAAATAGAGGACCAAAAATTTATTCTGATTTCTAAGATCCAAAATAAAGATAACAAATAATCCCACTACTGAATACTATCAAGAAGAAAAGAATAACTTGCAAATACAGCCATATTTCAACAAAAACTAACTCAATGTGAAGAAACTAGAAATCACTGAAAATAGTAACTTGCATGGTTACTAGAAATAGTAACCATGAGAATTACTACAAATAGTAAGACCAGAAGTTTCTACAAATGGTAATTTTGGAATAACAGAAAACTTCTAGGAAACTTAAAATCCTATTTGTAAGACTCTACAACTAATAAAAGAGTTGAATGTTAAGTAGAACCGACTGCACCCATTATTTAACAATGGATATGTCACTATATAGAATGGAATGGCGAAACAGGATTCATGTAGCTGACCATATATAGTTGGGACAGGGCTTAGATGATGATATTGATCTTAGGTAGACCCCACTTTTAGTTTTTGCCGATTCTTTTACTGTGAGATTCCTTCATGGCGAGAATGAGGCCAAAAGAATTTTAAAGGCCACTATCACTTCTTCCTTCTCTTCAGATCTATTAGCTACTTTTTGGGCTTCCAAAGAGACTCAAAACTGATCTAACCAAGTAAATGCTGCTCCATCACTAGGTTCATGGCAAGTAGTTAATCATCAATGTATTTTATAGTTTTAATTGATTGTATTTGTCAATATATAGAAATGATATTATATATGATTTTATGTTGTTTGTTATATGAACGTGGGCTGGTTAAGTATTTGTGATGGCATGTGGCTGGAGTGTAAATAAAATGGAATCAAGTCATAAAATGAGTGGAATATTTTTTTTTTCTTTTTTTTTTCGGGGGGGGAGCTTGTAAATCTTCTTCCAATAGGTGGTGTTTTTTAAGATTTTACAAGCAGGGGAAGCACATTAGACAGTAATTGTCTTCTAATAGACAAGAACTGTCCATTT
The DNA here is from genome assembly GCF_055504915.1 of Nelumbo nucifera. Lineage (NCBI taxonomy): Eukaryota > Viridiplantae > Streptophyta > Magnoliopsida > Proteales > Nelumbonaceae > Nelumbo > Nelumbo nucifera. The sequence goes on along the minus strand of NC_142656.1, from coordinate 22,408,276 downwards.
CATATCTTAGGGCCTGCTTGGTAATGGATGAAGTGGTTGAATTGAATGACTCATTGCTCTCTCTTTTAGTGAATAAGTTATCAAGTAGATTGTATACTTTTTAATGGCTGAATGGCATGTTTCATTGATTAATATGGTCTAAATATTTTATTATATCACTATATTATCCACTAAAAAATTGAATTTTATTGCTGTTTTGGGCTTCTATGTAACTTTGATTTTGATAATCGGGGGCTGACTCCTTTGTCATCATGTTGTACTAATCTTATTGATATTCCATTTTAGTAAAATTAATCTTATTGCTGATAAAAAATATAATATCCACTAAAAATTATAGCAATAAGCCATCCTGTCCAGCCACATTAGCCATCATGAGATGACCCCTTAGCCCTTCCATTTGTCCTTTTTATGTTTGCAAAGTGGGGGCACAGAATGTTCTATTTCATATCTATTATTGCATATATAGTCTTTATGAACATATAGATAAGAATACATCTTTATATTTGGTTTAGCAAGTATTTTTGTGGTTGATTACTCATTACCTAGGCACCTACTAGTTAAGTCGTTGCATGGGGCGGCCAAAACTATTTGGTCATCTATTTGTTGCATTGACAGTATTGCCTCAAACCTGAATGCTGCTTCTTGCTCTGCCACTTGACAAAATCACTTTCAATAAAGATGCAATACCCAGCAGTACACCTCCCATTGATAGGATATCTTGCTTAAAAAGCAGTTGGCAAATTTTCAGTATTGTTTCTTGCCTGATGTTTGTTTTGCTCATACAGTCATCTTGTTACGGTCTTACCCTGAGATACTGTAGGATATGAATAACTGCATCCCTGTATGGCTGTCTAGGAAAATACATGAATTGACTTGAAACATTTACAAGGAAGGTAATATCTTGCTGGGTAACCACCAAATAAATGAGTTCAGTAATGAGCCCATAATATCGCAATGCCCTCAAACACTTATCTCCTGTCTGCCACAGTGTTGATTTGAGTCATATGGTCAGACTACTTTAAGCTATCCTCAGTTGAAGTGACGAATATTCAAGACATTATCAGATTTTCTTCTAAACATGTGTGTAGTAGGATTGATTTTGGGCATCTAATAATGCTCCTTTGTGAACAAGATTCTGTTGCTTGTGGCAAGGCAATTGTGTATGATTTTTTTTGTTGGCTTTTACATTTTATGCTGCCTTTTTTTTTGACTGGGCAGGAGAAAGCATTCTGAATTAATGGCAGAGCTTTCAAATCTATACCGTAAAGAGGAGAAGTTGTTATCTGAGGTCTGCACTCTGCACTTGTATTTTGTACAAAAATTTAATAATCACATGCCATAGTTTTTTAGCTTGCAATTATTGTATATGGTTTGGAATGCAAATTATTATTTTTTTTCTCCTTGCATGAGCTTAAAAACTAAATTGGTCCTTCAAAATGTCTAACCCTATTCCTAAGACACTAACAAACTAGAAAGTTTATTAGAAAACTCAAATCCAAAGCACCCAGAAATTATAAAATTGTCACTGGTTAAAGAATATGAGTAAACTTGCTTTCTACTTCCATGGTTTCTTTCCTTTATTCCATGTCTACATCATCACATACCAAGTATTAAAAGCACAAATAGACCAAAGGCATGAAGTTACAGTATAAGTATGATTTCATTTCTATTTATAAAATGGATGAGGTTTTTTGGTCTTTGGATTGATGGATTTGTGTTTCGCAAAGAGTTTATAATAAAGAGTTCACTTTTGAGAAAATATTTTGACAAGGGAAAATTTTGCACACCTATTTTTCCCTTTTGGTAAATCCGAATGCCAAGGTTTGTTTATAATAAGATTTCCTTTAGAACTTTTCAATGGGATTTTTTTCCTCCTGTATTCATTGATGCAGTTTCTGACAAGATCTTCTGTTCCATTTCTTTTCTTTTCTTTGTCTATTTTCATTTTGTTCCGACTTGCAGACCATTCCAGATCTGTGTTGGGAGCTTGCTCAACTTCAAGACACCTACATATTGCAAGGTACTGCATAAATGCCCTAATGAAATTGAAGAGAACAAATAAACAAACTCTTGATATTTAATTAACATAATCACTTTGCCTTTCTTTCTCCTTGTTCTTTCTCAACTATTAGGTGATTATGATTTAAAAGTTATGCGCCAAGAATCCTATATTGGCCGGCAAAAGGCGGTATGTTTAACTCTACTAAGAATCCCCAATTCAGTGGATGGTTTGATCAGCCACATTGCTCTTCTATTTGGTGAAAGTAAAGTAGATCATGTAGGGAATCTCCTAGTTGACCTGATTAGGAAACCTTTTTCCTGTATATTATATTTCATCTGTTTAATTTCTTTCTATGTATGTATTTATTGACATAAATACTCTATCTCCATATATGGGGTGGAAGGTCTTTGGCAGTATTGCTACACATGTTTGATAAGTACTACCATTTTATTGTTCTCTTGCTTTAAGACAGTCTTTCTTGTGTGGGCTGGAATAACAAAACTGGGCCGTTTTCAGGATGCTTACCTTGTTCTGATATTTTCTGATATGCAGTTCATAGATCATCTAATTAATCAGCTAGCTAGGCATCAGTTCCTGAAAATTGCTTGCCAACTGGAGCAGAAAACCATGCTTGGAGCATATTCATTGCTTAAAGTCATTGAATCAGAGCTGCAAGGCTACCTCTCATCAACTAATGGCAGAGTGGTATGCATCCACCTGGTTACATTTACTGCTTTATGAATTGCACTGGATATTCTCTTTCTTAGATAATATTTTCTTTAGTCATATGTATATGAAACATAGAAGAGGATCATTACTTCTGGTTATGTTATGGTTTGTGTTTGAACTGCCTATGCATGGTATATAGTTTAAAAAGAAGACCAGAATGTTGGATATTAACATTATGTTCTCAACCCTCAAGTGTATGCTTCTTTCTGTGCAAAATTACCTGTGGAAAGGTCATTACATGTGAGATTTGACATGGACACAAGAAAGAAGAGAGGACAACCCTTTAACCTATGGGGCCCATATGAAGTCTGTGAGGCCCCAACCCAGAGCTGCTTCCTCCTAGGGATAAGGCCAATAAGCAGTGCAACTGATGAAATTCATCTAAGGGGCCTGTTTTCAGGGGATATTTGTTTTCTGTCTTTGTGGGTGCACAAGTGTTTTAGTTATTTTAGTATTATGGCACTTTTAGTTTCTAACTTTTTTATTCTCTTTTATTCATACTTTGAGTTATTTTTTTAGTGCTGTTTGAAAGTCTAAGGTCTAATTATTATTATTATTATCATTATTGTTGTTGTTGTTATTGTCTGAAAATCTGTGCCTGGAGTACTATCAAAAAGACATTACCCAGTGTTGGTCCCATCCATATGGGGTTTTGGGAGGGGTAAACTAGATATGGTCCTAACCTTTGGCATCATCTTTTGCACAAAGTAGCTGCTCTCAGATTCAAACCTGCATTCTTATCCTTGTTAGCCCAAATTTTACCTGTGCCTGAAGTAATCAGATTAAGTTAAATTTTTATAGGTGTAGCATGGGAAGTCAAAGCCCTATAGGTATTGAGAGAGTTTTCAGAGGCATGTATAGGACTATTCTTGCAATGCGTACCGGACTTATAGGCTTGAAAACTCCATAGGGACTGAACTACTTGCACCCTTTCAAGGATTAAGACTGGCAAGATCTTTAAATTACAGAAACATCTAAGCATGGATGCCATGGAACATGGTTCATGGATGGTAGTCAGTTGGTGTGGAGAACAAGGGCAAGAACATTGACAGATCTTAAAGGAAATCAGATGCTTAACAAGCGAGAAATATTACTTTTACATGGGTTCGAATATCAGACAGACAACGGCTTAGTTGATATCCTAGCCAAACAAGGAGCAAATAGGGAACAATTATTTTGGGGCCTTTTAAATGTAGAATGAATGTAAAAATCTACAATTGGGATTGGGTGGCTGTGGCTGGGTTATGTATATAATGGATGCTGGGTATATTATACATATTTGTTCTTAATAAAATTTTAAGTATCCATCCAAATAAAAACAATCTGTTTCTGAAGTCTGATTAGGCTATCATGTTGGAGTTATTGAGTGGAGTGGTTACTGCATTTTTTCTTTTTGAATATGGGTATAAGGAATATCCTTGTTACTATGAAAACTTAAAAGGTTAAAAGAGTAAAAGAAGCACTTATGTACATACAGTCATTTAGATTCTTAAGCAAACTAAAAGGGAAATAACCGCTTAACTGGTTTCAGATGTAAGTGGCAATGTTTCATACTTCTAAACACCAGCTATGTAGTCCTATTATTATGAGTTTTTTAGGAGTCAGGAATCTTACATATATTTTTCTAAATATGTTAGGGGTGTTTTCTCGAAATCTTTATGCTTATTTCTGGTAGGATGTACACAAATTTGGATATCCCTCTCTACTCTCTAGCTCTACATATACATGTATTCGTTTTCATTTCTTTGGGAGGGGGTGGAATGAATTAATTGGAGCCTTTTCGTTTATAATTTACTGTTAAATTTATTATGGAAAAGAGTCTGTTCTCTTTCTCACATATCCTTCTTTGTTCACTCTGTATTCTATTTTTTTCCTTTGTATTTTTTTTTCATCTTTCTGAGTATTTTTTTCTTGTTTGTTCACTCAATCTGGTCCTTTATTATTTTTTCTGGTCTTCGCAAATCTAATATAAAGTCCAGTCATCCTAATTTTCTATTATTTCCCTAGCAATATCTTCTTTAAACTCTAGCCAATATGAAGTATGCCCAGCCTCGAATCCCATGCCTGATCTTGCTGGACATTCCTAACTATTGTTTATTGTTCCTGATCCTTCACTTTTCATTGGGGCACAATGCCCTCATTTAAGGCCATTGGACCTCTTGGCCAAGCCCATATTTGAACCCAGTCTTGGAACTAGACTGGAAGAAGCTAAGGAGAATATTTCAGGAATGTGCACTAAGATATTTTGTGTTTTTTGTTTTATTTTATCAAGTCACTTGACTAGAAAGTAAGGTTTGGGTTATGGTTCTCTTTTTCTGTACAATTAGTTGTATTTCTTTCTTTTTGTAGTGAATAATGGTATTTTCAAATCAGTTTGTTTTTCCGTAGCTCTTGGAGTTTGTGCTTTGAAGAGTCCTATGTCTTGGTGACAACACCATAACATCTCTCTCTCTCTCTCTCCCCTCTCTTCTCCTATTTTCTTCCATTTCTTTGAATGTTCTTCAAAGTTCTGAACAAACCCTCATCCTCAGGAAGAGTGCTGCACCAGAACCACTTATTATCTATCCTTAGATCCACAGCTCTCATTCCTCTTGTATACCAAACGAACCCTAGTACTGCAAGTTAGGTGGGCTCAGGTTGAGCATTTGTTGAAATTTGAATGGGCCTGGCCCAAGGTCTGGGGCTCAATGCTATGCAAATTCTTCAAATCAGGTATCTGACTTGCACCCCTATTGAGCTTGCTGTTTAGCATTTTTCACACTCCCTTTAAATTGTCTTGCCAACAGGTTTGTAATATCAACACTTAATCAGCATATCCTTTAGACATTGAACAAGTCTTAGAAACACTATGCCCCAATATTTCCCTCTTTCCATATTAGATGCTTACTTATCACACTTCACAGCTATATCATTAATGTTGTTCTAAGTTTACCTACACAGCATTATCAACCTGCATTCCGACATTGTTGTAATCATTGCAGGGCCGTTGCCTATCACTAATTCAAGCTGCTTCTGAGGTTCATGAACAAGGAGCCGTGGATGATCGGGATACTTTTCTTCATGGTGTTAGAGATCTTTTGTGCATCCATTCAAGTACACACAGTATCTATTGTACTTAGGAAAAAGTTAAAAACTTATTATATTCTCAGTAGAAAAATATTTCTTTCTTGCATCTTGAACTCCTTGTTCTTCTTTTATAGATGCTCAAGGTGGGTTACCAACATATGTATCAGCACCAGGCATTGTGCAGCAGATAACAGCACTTCATTCAGAATTAATGATCCTGCAGTCAGACCTTGAAAATTCTCTTCCAGAGGATAGAAATAGATGCATCAATGAACTGTGAGTGATTTGTTTTTATCTACATAAAAATCTCTCCTATTACAAGAGGGATAATAATTGTTCCTTGAATGATATGCTATAGGGTATATAGACTGCTCTTACATGGTTTTTAAATTTTGATACTTGGATGTGTATTGATGGCTAAATGATATGATATGGATTGTGTTGCATGCTCATATTGTCCGTTAATGGCAATATTCTATGTTGCATTGGATCACAACTCGTCATCCTTTCTTTTCTTGGATGTGTATTGATGGCTAAATGATATGATATGGATTGTGTTGCATGTTCATATTGTCCGTTAATGGCAATATTCTATGTTGCATTGGATCACATCCTATTTGTTCATTGTCTAGTTATCCTTGCATGAAGAAAAGAAAGGATGATGAGTTGGGTACATCCCATTTTCTATAATTGGGGAATGTCTCCAGTGAAAAGACAAAAATATTCCCCCATTTGCAGTGAAATGATATGATATGGATTGTGTTGAATGTTCACATTGTCCGTTAATGGCAATATTCTATGGTGCATTGGATCACACTCTATTTGTTCATTTTCTATGTATCCTTGCATGAAGAAAAGAAAAGGATGATGAGTTGGACACATCCCATTTTCTATAATTGGGGAACATCTCCAGTGAAAAGACAAAAATATTCCCCCATTTGTAGTGACAAAACTTAATGCATAAGGTATCTTTGTCTTCAAAAGCATATACTTTTTAGTCTCTTTACAAATAGTTAGGAACTTGCCCAGTTTATGAAAAAATAGGATATGCCCAAATTACCACCAAAAGAAAATCTCTAATAACTTGCATCTGTCTTATCATGTCTTAGGGAACTTGGTCCCTAAGACAAGCTGTAAGAGAATTATTGAGCCTTACAAGGGAGCTGGATGTGGTTGTTAATTGGACTAGGAGGTCAGCAATTGCTTTAGCTGACTTACTAGCAAAGCAAGGGGTGAATAGAGAGACTTTGTTTTGGGTTGTGTTGTGACTTGCTTTATGTTTCAGGGGTCACCTTGTCCTTCTGTAGGTTTACAGTTTGTAATTCCTGATTTTCTATTTAATGAAAGTTACCGTTTCCTATCCAAAAAAAAGTTAGGATTACTTAAAGAGGTAGACATTCAACTATTTCATTAAGAACCCTGTTGTCTTCTTGTGGTGTGAATTACCCACTTCAGCTGATGATAAGCAAATCTGATATTAAATAATGGCAGGTAGGACGGTAGGTGACTATTATGAACTTTTTAGGTGTCTTTGGCTGGTGAAGTTCTGTAAATTCATTCATAGTTCCTAAGTGGCTACTCAATTTCTTTATCTAACGAGAGGAAAGACATTCATATTTCAATATCTTCATTATAAATGAGAAACCCCTTTTCATGAGAAATGCTTGGATTTCTTGCAACTCCATGAAGCTTCCTAGTTGTGAACGGATTTCTCTTAGCATGATAAGAGTTAACTTAGGCTACCACAATGGGTAATTCTAGGCTCCATCGTGCCAAGCAATATGGTCCATGTTGCTCTTGTTATAAGAGAAGCATTAACATTTTTTTTGGTAGTCAATAGAAAGAAATTTTATCAAAAAGAAAAAAAAATGATTACAAGAGAGTGGTGATGAGAGGTCACCCACAAAAACAAGAATGACAAAAAAGAAAAAAAAAATACAACAATAACATCATCTCATGTCCCCATTGCATAAAAGAGAGCACAAAGTAAAATCCATATCTCCTCTTTCGTATTCCAGCTCTAAAGCTGACCAGAAACCAGCCCCAAAAGAATCTTTGTTAACATCATCAAATCCTGGAAGAGTCGGTCCATTCCATAACTTTTGTAGTTGTGTCAAAAGATTCTTCTGTCGCTTTCCTTTCAAACCTCCCAACAAATTGCAAAAAGACAACTCCATGTGATCTTTTTCTATTTCCATTTAGGACCGACCGTAGACCAACAATCTCTTTTAGTGATCTTGGGAACTACATATCAATTTTGAATAATCTAAAAAGTAATCCCAGATGATCTTCAAGTAGCAACATTTAATGCATAGGGGAAATACGTTTTCTTCCTCTTCCAAACATAGTTAGTGTCTGCTCACCTTCTGAATGCCTCTACTTTTTCAACCAACCATCAAAAGCTTCCACCCTGGGGTGGGGGGTGGTACTGGATTCCCCCAAACACCTTCAACATCCAAATTTTCCACCTGATTGTCTTGGCAATGCTGTGGAAAGACTTTTATGGTGTATTTCTCCCAAACATCTTAAACATGACATTACAAGAGTGTGAGAGCATGATTGGCATGGTCATGATTTGATTGGTAGAGTAGCCAAAGTGGCTTTTAGTTAGGTGGGATTTGAGAATGAACAAAGCCAATGCATTAGAATGGTTTTAACTGAAATCTTCAAAGTGGGTGTAAGCCCTGTTCTCAACACATCTATGTAACTACCTTATCCATGACTTAACCTGGGATATAACTGTATATACCATATAAAATTCATATGAATTGTAGGATGACTGGAGCATAGTAACACATCATTCATTAAGATAATGATATTATTGACTTGCTAGCTATACAGGAACATACTTGAAATCCACTGAAGGTGCACTTTTATGGGGTTTGGTGTGCCTCCTTATCATAGAAACTTTTCTTTGGATCTGATCATCTTATACGTTTTTATCCTCTTTTCTCTTTTTTGGATATCTAGTATTATAGCCTTATTATTATTTCTACACTTTCTGATTGAATGAAAATGCTTCCTATCAACTAAACTAAAAAGATGGGTTCCTTTCTAATTATTGGTTATGGGTTCCGTTTGACTAAACTTTTTTTTTTTTTTTTTTTTAATTTTGGTTTCAATGTAAAACATCTTTTAGGTTTCCTTCTTTTGTATACTACCAGTCTACAATACTTTATTGTTTATAAAAGATTTGTCCAGAAAACCAGCAATCAAGAGTTAAGGCTTGATAGTCTGAACTAGTTTTTTTTGCTCTTTCTTTAAGTTATATTTCCCATACTTAATTAGGGGAAATTATCTTTTCTAGTTTGAACTAGCTTTTTCACTCCTCTTCTTTCTCTCCTCTCCCTCCCTCCCTCCCTCTCTCTCTCTCTCTCTCTCTCTCTCTCTCTCTCTCTCTCTCTCTCTCCTGCTTTTATTCTCTGCTAATCTAGGGCAGAAACCAGTACAGATTTGTTCTGTAACAACAATAAACCTGCAGAAATTTGGGGGGAGAAGAGAAAGGTTGGGAGAAGAAGATATAAGAAAGAAAGGAGTTGGAAGAGAACATCCGATCGCGGGAGCAATTTTTCTATCCCATCATCTTATGAGAATATCATCCATGGAGAAGCATGAAAACTCTTCCCTTGTCTTTACTCAATGGATGATTCTGATTTCAATCAAGCTAATTAATGAATACTGCTGAAACCATTACTTAATTTTTTGTCTGTATCCATGCGTATCTAAAGTGTGTCCTGATACATCTCTTAAAATTTCCTTACCGATACATCTTTCATTTCCGATACTTTAAACCTTGCTTCATTATTTTTCTCAAAAAAGAAGAGATTTTACCTTTTTCGCTATTTTCAATTTCAATGTGAAGACCCTTCTCTGTATCACGTTTTTGGAGTTTGAAGTGCATTTCTTATATTAGGGGTATAACAATTGCATTTGAATGAACAAAAGAACTTACTGAAGTTTGACCAGAACTTTCCAAAACTTAGTGAAACTTCAATGAGGAAAATTTAGGGGGTGCAAGTCGGGTTCCCAATTTGAAGAATTTACATTGTGTTGGGCTCTGCTTTTCAGGCCAGACTCAGTCAAATTTTGACAAGTTCTCAACTTGAGCCTGCCTTGGGCGACGTTTGATGACGTTTTTAAGAGGTCTGAAATCTGAAAACATTACTTTTTAGATTCCAGAAGTGTTTGGGTATGCGTCTGAAAGTTGATATGACATTGCATTTCAGAACTGAAATGTTTAGACTGTGGGCCATCACTGAACATGCTCAGACACGTTTCAGATGTGTTCAAAAGGCTAGAATGCCCCTGATAATATTTGAATAGACATCTCCTTCTAAACCCAAATTTCTTCTCACTTGAACTTCAAATCGACGCAGCGGAGAAGTCTCTTCATGATCTATGTTTCCGTTCTTCCGGCGATCTACATTCCAGCGATCAATGACGATGGTGAACTCGAAAAAACCTATAGCTGCCAGCGATTGAGATTCCATTCTCAGCTGTTTGATTTCTCTCTCTCTCTCTCTCTCTCCCCTGTCTTCCTGCCACCGTCGCTGCAACCCAGTAGCAGCGGTCGATTTCCCTCTCTCTTGCAGCGGTCAATTTCCCTCTCTCTCTCTCTCTCTCTCTCTCTTTGTCTTCTCGCCACTGCCACTGCAACTCTCACCAGTGGCAGTCGATTTTCCTCTCCCTCTCTCTCTCTCTCTCTCTCTCTCTCTCTCCATATCTTCTCACCACCGCGGCTGCAACTCTCAGCAGCAGCGGTCGATTTCCCTCCCCTCTCTCTCTCTCTCTCTCTCTCCTTCCCTCCCTCCCTGTCTTCCTGCCACCGCTGCTGCAACTCTCAGCAGCGGCGGTTGATTTCCCTCTCTATCTCCCGTCTTCCTGCAGTTGCAGTGGCCTTGTTTCAACAACAACATTCGACACCAAATTAATTATAAGTTAGTAAATATGTTAATAGTTTTTTATGATTTTTTTTACTTTTATAATTTTTATTTATATTAATTATTAAATATTTTAATAATTTTAATTTAAAAATTTGATAATTATTAAATATTTTTTATTGCTTCATGGACTTTATTACTATTATCATTATTATTTTAACTCTTAATTTATTTTTAATTTATAAATTTATATGTATTTTTCAATTTTATTCTTATTTTAATATATTATTTTTATTTTTTACAATTTACTCATATTTTTCAATATTATTTTGAATTTAATAAATTATTTTTATGAAATAATGCAAATTGAACTCAAAATTACCAAATAGTCTGTTTTAGGGGTAAAATAGTAAAATTAGGGAATTTCAGTTGTTGAAGGGTTGATCCAACACAAACAAACTTATCTGTTCAGAGCCTCTAAAAAGTAGAAAAGCACCTATACCTCTTTTCAGATTTCAGATACTTTTAATATCTTTTTCACTTTTCAGATTTATCAAACACCACCTAAGTTGCATCCCTAGGTTCATTTATATTGCTGAAAAATGGATATGTTTTTTCCTCAATTGGTAACAAGAAAACTTAGAGGAGCAAGTGTAATTTTGAAGTCTTTCCAAAAGGAAGATAGGAAGGAGCAACCAAACAATACTACAAGCAGGCAAACTGGATTAGACAATGCAAAGAAAACAATATTTGAAAGGTTTTATTGTACAGTGGGCAATGACTCTGAATGAGAGACGATCTCCAATACAATTGAGTTCAACTTCTTAACCAAGGTATATGCTAATGAATTAGCTGAACTCTGTACACATCTGAATGAGATTTCAATGTTGATGCTGGGGATCCAGCCTACTCAAAGAAGCTATTTACCCACCCCTCGTTACTCTTCCTCATCCAGAAAATATTCCTAGTACTGCCTGTGGATCACCCTCCACTTCACATGAGGAAACGTAGATGGGAATGTTTCACCACACATACTTAAGTTTTAGTGGAAGTTAAGAACATGAGGCATATAGGAAGATTGTTGAAACTACTACATTGTATATATTGCTACAAAATGGTTTTATCAACATGGGGATTTTTGCCAATCTGTATGGTTTTGTTTTCTAAAAAAATAACTGCCACATTAGCAAAAGTTTATTGTTTTTGTTGATGTGGCAATTCTTTTTGTTTCAGAAACCAAAACTGTACACATTGGAGAATACCTTGTTAGTGATTAACTGATTTTTGCCATCAAGTGGATAAAAACAATTGCACTACTTTTTTTTCCCAATGTTATTACACTTGGAAGTTGGAATGCTGTCTTCAATTACTTGTATATTATTGGGATCTTCTTTTTGTCTATTAGGTGTACCCTTATTCAAAGTTTGCAGCAACTATTGTTTGCATCTTCAACAACTGCAGAACCAATATTACAACCTTGGGTAATTTCATATATTTTCTTGTTGATATAATTTTGTGGATGTGGTTATAAAATTTTCCAAGCCCTTACTGTTTATGTTTTGTGCTTTTGTTCTTGTATTGTTTCACATCTTGTCTGATTATATCATTAACATCTTTCATAATAAAGGACTAGGGCATTATTATTTAATGTACTGCTCTGTCACAAGAATGGCTGAAATTTTGTCGATTCTTAATAACTTTAAATGATGTATGTGTATTTCTTGATTAATGCCCAAAAGTTAGCATCAACTTCAACAATGTATATGCTTTAATCACTTCATCTTTCTTTGAACATTTTATTCCCTTTCTACCTTACTCCTCTAATACGAACACCTTTCTTAAATAAATGAACATTTCTTAAATCAATCCTTTGCTTATGAACACTCCAGTATAAGACAACATATTCATACTTGCTGTAGTCAACTACCTTTTTCAGTTCTACTATTATGAGTTTCAAAATTTAGAATTCAACAATGCTTGTAACTTGTAAGTGGACCTAGCCAAGAATTTTGCTTCTTAACTTTCGTAGCACATTTAGGTACATTTCCAATATTCATCAATATATTGTCTACAAAGTGGGCTGCTCATGGTACCTAAAAATAACATCTTTCATTTCTTCAAAGTTCATCTGCCTAGGGATGCCAATGGACTGGTTTTGGATTGGACCCCCGTCCAAATCAAAATCAATTTGGATGGATTGGACATCACAATTAGACGTATTGAGTTGGACCAGTCCAGACTTAATGGTCCAAAGTATTTATTGGATAGTATTGGACCTGGTCCATCCATAATAGATTTATATTGGATTAGGTCAGATCGAATCAATATCCAGTCCAGGGATAGAAGATAAAAATACAGGTTTCAATGGACCTGGTTTGGGTTGGAACCAATCTGATTCTAAATTAAAGCCAATTTGAACAGATTGGGATGGTCCAGGCATTGAATTGGAGTGGTCCAAATTCCAAAATGGTCCAGAGTATTCATTGGATTGGATTGGACCTGGTCCAGCTGTAATGGACTCATATTGGACCAGATCGGATTGAATTAAATCCGGTCTAATTGACACCCCTACATCTGCCTTCACATATCCTGGCATTATCTGTTACAACTTGAACTATGTTTCTTAAATCAATCCTTTGCTTATGAACATTCATATAAGACAGCATATTAATACCTGCTCTACTCAACTACATGATCCAGTTTTACTATTACGAATTTCAAAATTTAGAACCTAACAATGCTTGTAAATGGACCTAGCCAAGAATCTTTCTTTCATAACTATTTCAGCACATTTGGTGCATTTTCAGTATTCATCAACATATTGTATACAAAATGGGTTGTGCATGGTACCTAAAAATAACATGTTTCATTTCTCCATAGTTCATTTTCCCTTGCATATCCTGGCATGATCTGTTACTACTTGAACTTTGTTATTACCATACCATCACATAAACGAATGTATCACTTGTCACCACTTGAATTACATGATCTTCTCCAGTTTATTCCATAAGGGAGTCAAGGTCTCTCATTTTAGTGTTATCAAAATGTTGAGTAGTCAGTTAAAGGCCAGAGCCAGAGTGATTGCATCACTAACTAGTCAATAGATACTCTTGATGCATTCAATGGGGTTGACTAACGGCTAGTCAACCTAGACACCTGCAAACTTATTTTAAAGTTTTATTTGTTTGTGCTTATCTCTAGTTCTTTAAATTAATATAACGCATGATTTTATTTTGTTATGTTGCTTTAAGTATTTTTGTGACTGGCTGATGATGTTTAAGTAGAAAGAGGCATAAAACCAAAGAAGGCAGTAGTGAAGGAGTTCTTTTAAGTTTTATCAATCTTATTTTATCCCTTCTTTTATGGGGTCTGCATTCTAAGTTGATGTGCTTAACATTGAAACTTTGCTATCTTTTCCAGCCGTTAACCAAAGAATTTGGAGAAATGGATAAGCTTAACACACAACTATTTCCTGCCATTGAACAAGTGACGCGTGAACAGTGTGAGAAGGCTGAGGTACTCTTGGTTTCATTTACCTTCATTTCTAAGTCACTAAGTTCCTCTTCACCAATTGAACTACATAATCAATGCTGCCATCTTCTTGTTTATACCTTTAGAAAATATGGTGACATTTAGAATCAGGGGTTGTTGATGTCTTGTTCCATGTGACTGGTCTGTGTATAAACAATCAACTGGCATTGATCAATGTCACCAAGCTTCATTTCCTAGATATAGCCTCATAACTTTTAATCTGTGCTTTAACCATTAAAACACCTATGTCTATTCAATTAACTTTAGTTATGTTTAATATGGTGAAAGTACTGATACTGGTTGTGGGTTTAGATTGTGAATCTGTTGTCAGCCCATGTTTCCTGAACCTTCATATATTTCTCATTCATATACCTGTCATGCAATTAACTGGAATACTACTTGAGAACAGAGAATTCTTTTGAAGCTTGTTGCAGCCTTGGTCCTGTTGTTTTGGTGGGGTGGGGGTGTAACTTTCTAATATTTCTTCTTTAATAAATGTCCCTTGTTATTGATCATCATAAAGAAAAGGTGAAAAAAAAGACAAGAAAACAGATGGTGGCTATAGGTATAGAATTTTTCCTTTCTGTGATTTTCCATTAACTGTAATCTTGGATTAATGTAGGTGTAAAAGAAGCTAGTGCTAATATAGTTTATGGTCTTGGTGCAGATTGTAAAGCATCATCCTCATGAGGTGGGTCGTGAGAGGCAAGTTTTTGTTGACTTCTTCTGCAACCCAGAGCGCCTAAGAAACCAAGTTAGAGAACTTACAGCTAGAGTAAAGGCTCTTCAGGTTTAGAAACCTCTGTTACACTTGATGCAATACTGTGGCCAAGTTTTCTGCCAACTGGAAGCCAGCATGATAAAAATTAAGTCATGTTCAATTCTCTATTCCTGTCAGTGAGAACCCGATTCTTTCTCCTTCTGTTCAACCATCTCGTTGGGGGGAGATTGGTCTAACCTTGTAAATTAGTAAAGCAACTGAATGTTTTTTACCGTACTTTGATGATAAATCCTGTCTGACCAACCTCGTTCTGATATAGTTGTATAGTTACTTCATCTGTTTGCTCATTGTAATTATGAACTTGAGGTAGGTTTGACCTGATTGAGGTGAGACAAGGTTGGGGTGTTATGGGTGTATTTCACCAGCCTTGTAAAATCAAATGGCTAAATTTGGCAGTTCCATGGACAACCAATCAACTTGATTTATAAACTAGCTTGACTGAAATATAGTGAAATTTTGAGCATGCAACTATTGGGCAACTATTTTTATTGATGCTGCTTATTACTGTTGATCTTTGGTCGGGAGTTCATCTGTTCATGATCTTTCACGACTAGATGAGAAAACTATTGGGCAACTTTCTGGTGGTCTGAATGTACGCCAAGTATTGGCATTATGTAGTAAAGATATGTGAATGTTTACTAATATCAATCGGAAAGGGATTACAACGTGCATTAAACTTTAGTTTATACCATACTTGTAATATTGATGTTTGTCTTGTTATATATAATTAATAGCAACTAAAATCACAAAATTGGTCGATCTGATTGGCAGTTTGACTGGTTTACTGGTTTTGACATTGCTGCTGTTAGAAACATTTTAGTTTCTACAAAAAACGATTCTTTACCAGGTATCAAAAATTTTTCTACAGGCTACAGCGCTTTGACTTGGATGTCTAATGTTTTGTTTGAGGTGGTGTTTAGCTTCATTGTGATTATTTTGCTGATGTGTTAAGTTAAAATGATTAATCAATAAGTGGTTTGGCAAATATCGTGTTGTCTATGACTCTATATGCCTGTTAACGTACAAACATCAATACAACAAACTCATTTCAATTTCGTGGGGGTCAATAATAATGCCTACAATTGGGGTGGGGGGGGGGGGGGGGTGGGGGGGGGGGGCGGGGGAGTTATGATGTGGTATATTGGAAAAGCAGAAAATTGCGTGTTATTATGTCGCCTTTCTAAGTTGTAATAATTTGAAGCAGAATGTTCCGAAGTCTCAGGTTGGAAATAGGGCTGTTCAAGGCCCAACCCGACCAATCCGGACCAACCCAATCCGAGTTGCCCGGGTTTTTATTTGCACCAGTCGGTTTCGGGTTGGGCAAATTCATAAACTGATATATCGGGTTGGTTTCGGTTTTCTTGTGTGAAAACCAAAACCAAACCGAACCAATTAGTTTTCTAGTTAGTTCCTACTTAACTAGTCTTCTAGAGTTCTAGTTCCTATTTAACTAAATTGTATCTATCCTATTTTCTATAGTCTTTTACACCAAATAGGCAACTAATTAGTCAATTACAATTAGAATTAGATGTCATTTTTTACTTAGATTAGAATTTAGAAAGTTTCTTGAAATATAAATATTTCAGCTTTCTTTCTATAAAACAGTTTGACTTTCTATTTTATTGATAACTTTTGTCTTACTTGACACTTGTTTTTACATGAAGAATTTATTGATTTTATTCTTTACCTGAATTAAATTCAGATTTATCTTGCACTCTTGAACAACATCTAATTCAGATTTACATGAAGATTTATCTTGGATTCTGAATTGAATTAAGATGGTTAAAATGATGGCCAAATAAATTTCCTTCTAGTTCTAGGCTTCTCTGTCCTTTTTGTACAGGGACTTGTTTGATGCACGACATTTGTTAAGGAAAGCTAAACAATAAAACACATAAGAGTATACAATTGTTTTATATTTCTAATTTTTTAAATAATTATTAATTATTTATATTTTATATAACTTTTAATAACTTTTTTACGATACAAAAATAACAATAATTTATTTCAGATAAGCTTGTTCATCGAACTGATGAAACCAACCAACCCGGCTAACTCAACCTGAATTGCTCAGTTTAAAATATTTTTGGTTGAAATTGGATTAGTTTTGTTGTGGCCATTTGTAAATTGATCAAAATCAAATGACCCAATTGCAGATATATATTATTATTTTTTATATTTTAAATATAATTTTTTAATACGAAAAAGTGGGGAAATTCCCATATTTCTTAGTCTCAAATATTTCATATTATAAATTTATTTATTAATAATGTTAATGTAATTTTTAAAATTTAAAATTAAGCTTTCAATTTAATCTTTTAAACCAGTTAAGCAAAACAAAAATCAACTCAAACCAATATAATCTGATTTAGTTGGTTTTAACTAATGGTTAGTAGGTTTTGGGTAGTTGGAGATGATTTAGGAAAACGTAGGGGAGGTAGTTTAGGATAAATTTTAGGAGAGGAGATTGTTGGGTATGTATCGGAGAGAGAGAGAGATTTTAGATAATTTTTATTAGGAAGGAGAGCGTCTCATTGGTTCTTTAAAAAATGGCATGGAATAAAAAATATAAAATTCAAAAAAAGGAGAAAATTTCTTCACTGTCTTGTTTTAATATATATATATATATATATATATATATATATATATATATATATATATATATATATATATTTGTGCTCTCCAAAACTGAGATGAAGTAAAAAAATATAACATGTTAAACTAATTAATATTTTAACACTTTTTAAGAAAAAAAGTATTGAAAAATCCGGCATGTTTTGCAGAGTTAGCAAATGGTGTTAGAATGCCAAACATCATCCTTGTAAACAATGTTTTAAAAACCAATTCAGAGGTTGAGTCATTTTTTACTCTGGGTCATAGGTCATCGGTTTGACTGGTTGGGTCAAACGTTTCAGACCATGCCATGTAAGCTTATGTGTATGTGTATGTATATAAATGTGTATAAATATTTATTTTAGCAATAAGTAATGTATAAATATGTTTTAGATATGTTACATGTATTATTGTAAATTAAATATATGTTTTTAATTTTTTTATTTATAAAAAATATTAAAATTTGCAATTTGAGGTCAAAAGGGGTGTTTTGCACAAAAATAGTGGGGCAAGGCACTTATGGCCAAGGATTACAGTATTAGAATTGGGTATTGTATCGGACTTGGATATGGATATGCTTTGGAAATGCATAGATACGAACAAAAGATATGAAAATACATGAATATTCTAAAAAAATATATACAAATTTCATAAATACTTCAACTACACTAGCTTTAAGGTCAAAATAACCACAAATAAGATATAAATACATAAAAAATGTATATTTTAATGGTATATATTAAAAATATATTACAATCAATATAATGGGATGCATAGATATCATATTGACAATCCATCAATCAAGAATCCAAGACTCATATATATAGATCTTTACAAAATAACACATGCATAAACCATTGTTATGTTATATTCTATTTAAGTCCAAGACACAAAACATATTCGATTATTATATTTTAATTACTATATCAATTATTTTCTATTTTACTATTTTTACTTTTCAACATTAACAAAAAAGTCAATTAAATATTAAATTTTGAAATGTTTGATAAACAATATATTTCTTTTTGTAAATAATAGATATTTTATTATAAAATGTAAATTAAAATATTAATTGAAAATTTTAAAATATATAATCTTAACTTAAAATACTTCATATCTAGATATTAACATTTTTAAAATAGATATCGTATGCAAATTCATAATTTTTAATTAATAAAATAATTATTCCATTATTAACATTTTTATTTCAATATTTTTTTTCTAAAATGAGAAATTATTTTTGATATAAATTTAAATTAGTGGATTTGATAGATACGATATAATATTTATGCTTGAAATTTTTATTTTTATAAATAATAAATATGCCATTATCTAGTGTACATTAAAATATCAATTAAGAATAAATATGTACAAATGTATGGATTTTATGTACTAAAATAATTATTCTGTTATTAATATTTTTATTTGTATAAATTTATTGAGAATAGAAAATAAATCTTTGATATAAATATAAAATTAGTAGAATTTTTATTTCATTTATAATTATAAGCTTTAATTTTTAATATTAATCTTTGAACATATTTATTTTTAATATGGCATTTCTTTTGATTGCATTTTAAATAAAGATAATAAAATTAGTTTATTTCACTTTTTATTGCAAATTAAAGGGTGGCTTAGTGGTTTAGACGCTTAGTGCTTAGTATCTGATTAATTAAACCATGGTTCGAATCACACTAGCTGCATTGTGCACGTTTCTGTGTGTACTGATGCGTATCAGTCCATGTGTCCAATACGCATTGATATGGCACTGTATCATACTAATACGCACAAGCGGCACAATACAATGGCAGTTGTAGCGTATCGAGGATTGTCTAATACGAATATCGATACAAACATCCTATATCGAACATTTCGTATCAATATTTTAATCCATGCCTAAGAATCTTTGGAACACATAAATCTCGAATGGTTCAACTAGTCGGGTCAACAGTGAATTGAAAACATTGCTTGTCAATAAGAGTTCGTGCATGGTAATTTGGTGTTGCAGCACAAGTGTTGTATTTATACTTGATATATTAGAAATTGAGAGATTGGAGTATTTTGCACCATTTAAAATGTACAATGGTTTATTGTCATTTATCATCAATTCATCACCATTAGGGGAATTGGAGTGTTTCGCACCATTTACAGTGTATAATGGTTTATTGTTTTTTATAATACATCACTTCAATTAAGTACCATTAGCCATTAGGGGCCATGTATGATATACAAAATGGAAATTCTCTCTAGAGGAAAAAAATCAAATGATATTTATTAAAGTCACTTTTACGGTTTAGTTACCCCTCCCGTTTGTACGTGATCAATCTAACCAAACAAGATTTTGGTTTGATAAAGTCAAAACATCTATGTAAAACTTATGTGATGGAGAACCAGATCTGTAACACTTATGCAACAGCACAATATATACTAAACATGCTTTATGCAAGAGAAATCGAAAAGTAGCATTCAGTGGACCAATTGCAAGTAGCTTGGATTAATTGAGACTTAATTAGTTTAACAGAATCCCTAGTCACATTCACTCTCCAAATTGTGAATTCTGGAAAGAGTGATGAAGAGTGAGAATGTCTATGCTGAGTATGCTGTCTGAACTCTACAAATTGGCACAAAAGTTTAGGCAAAGCTTTGGGCCAATCACCAAATGATCGATTAAAAAGTAAGGGCTGACATTAGGAGGTGCAACTTGGGCCAGGTTAATCCAAACCCAACTCAAAAAATTGGGTTGGGTTGAAAAGTATGAACATTACTCAACTTGAGGTCTTGGTCAATTTTAAGTTTAAAGACCTCTCTTTCTCTCTCTCTTTGTGTTTGTAACATAAATAATACTCCCGCCAAGTTTTCATGTTCACTCAACTTGAAGACACTCTTTTAAACAACCTAATGGTCCACTATTAACTTGGTTGAATCAACTATCTGCATTCAAACCCTAACTATGCTGAGTTATAATTGGCACTAAGTAGAGTCATGGCCTTAGATAAACAAACAAATAAACAAATAACAGCAAAGAAGGAAGGAATGGAATCCATCTTCAAGGATAATTATCTAATTACAGAAACAAATGGAAAGCAAGGTCTTAAATTTTGGAAACTTTGGACCCTTTATCCGTGAGTCCGTGATAACTTTTTTTTTTCAAAGTTTGGATTTTTTATTTGTGCTAAAGTATAACTATTTTATTAATATTTTATAGTATTTCAAAATATTTTATTTTTTGAATATTTTGGACAAAATTAATGAGAAAAAATTCCTAAAATTTGGCCAAAATTAATCTACCCAATATTTTTCATAAGTCAATCGCATTATCCAAAAATGAAAATTCCCAAAATTCAATGACATTTAAGCACATGACGAAAAAAATATAAAACCACTTTCCAGAAAAAAAAAAACTGCTATTTCAAAGGTATTAGTGTCCAGAATCTAAATAAATGTTTTAATTTTTAAACCAAGTCATACATAACATTATATATACCAAAAATCCAACAAGATTAGATGGTTCTTCAACCAAGCAAGTGAGTGGGATAATTATAAAAAAAAAAAATCTAATAGAGTTTTTCAACATAAGAAGGATTATGATTAGTAATAAGTGGCCTTGAGAATATAATCAAATTTCTTCTGACTGGTTCATACATTCTAGGGAGGGCTATAAAGAATATCCTTGGTTTCAAGATTCTATTTTAGAAAACGTCATCTAAGAAAGGTTTGTTTTTTTGTCTCCACTTCTTATTATTTATTTGACTGAATTTATAATTATATTATATATAGTGCTTATGCAACATCTTTAGATGTAATGCTGATTATCCCTTATAAGTTGATTATGAAAATAATTTGGATTGTATAGTAGAAATTGCAGCAATTTGAAATATTTGTGTTTTCAAGCCAGTTTGAAATATTTATTATTAACTATACAACATTGTTTTTACGACAAAAACTATGGTGTATCCTATGGAAATTGCTATAGCATTAATTATTCAAATATGAACAAACCAGTATAAGGGCACGTGCTATGCATTATGCAAATAAAGACTAAAGATATAAATTAACATTATATAATCAAGTATCAGTTTTATATAGATATATATCACGTGAAATTTTAAAATACATCTTGTGAAATATGAATCAATGAAAAGTTAGCGGATTATGTTACATTTTTTATCTCATTGGTTGAAATTTTGGTATAACATGCAATAAAAATTTTGAATTACCAAAAAATATAATAAAAATTTTGAATTACCAAAAAATATAATAAAAATTTTGAAATGCATTAGAGTTAAATTGGAGAGTGCAAATAGGCTGAATGTAAATTCTGGTTTGAATTTGCAGTATCAAACTACCAATATGTGCAAATGAGACAAAAAATACATACAAATTTTGTACGAAGTAAGAGTGCAAAACAAAAAGATACAAAACAAAACTGAAATAGGTGTAAAATTTATTTCTGTTGGACAACATAAACAGCATCAACTTTCATAAAGTCGGGATCTCCTGAAAGCATCAACCATACATTGGAAATATCTTCCCATTTTAACATAAGATTTCCCAATGTTGTTGTCAGGCTATGACCAATCAACTGGAATCGTAATAGCCAATCAGATGTTATTTATCAAAATTCATGGGTGAATTTTGATTGGTCAAAACTCTTCTCATACCGTATCTTTTCCCCATCATAGATTTTCCCGGAGATGGGCTCGGTTTTTAGGGGCAAAGCGATTCCCTCAGCTTGGCACATTTCCTGATATCCAACCGAAAAAATCAGCTTGCAGTCTTACACCGGATAACGCTGTACAGTGTAGAGTGTACATGGTAGCTTTACATTCGGGCTCGAGTAAAAGAAACTGAAGCACTGAACTCGAACAGCATACAAAACCCAGGTTATTAGTCTTGCTTGTAGATTATTCTCTTTTTCTTTTCTCTCTTTCCTACGATGTTTGGCTTCTATCTCGTGCGCTTCTTCCGTCAATGTTATTGTTGCAATGTTGTGGGGTTTATGGCTGTTTCTGGGTTGTCAAATAACTTTGAAGTATTTTTCTTGCGAGAATTATGGGTTTTGAGCAATTTTGTTTCTGGATTCAGGGATGTTTTGTGCTTTTTCTCAGTACCCAACTGGTATTGCGGCTTTCGTGCATGATAAAAGTGGGGTGGCATTGCCAAGATTGGGGTTATCCAGAGTGTTGTACCATCCAAAAGGAGTTTCTTTAAAAGAGAACCTGTACGCAGGTCTTAGTTCGATCGGTTCGTCCACGGTATGTAGACATTTCATGATTCTTTTCTGTCCATGTATACTGAATTTGATACTTAGGTTAAGCAGATGTACAGAAAGAGAATAACAAGTGTTAATCTGACCAGTAATTGTTATATAAAAACATCATTTGTTCATGATATAGTTGGGTGCTTAATCATTTTATGTTTGCATATGATTAAGTTGTAGTTGAACTGAAAGAAATGATTCAGTTACAATTTTCTGATTTATGAACAACAGAAAGGCAGAAATATTGGAAATTTAGTTTTGGATAAAAAATGAAAATATCAGCTCAACTATTACTAATTTATCAAAACAAGAGGAATCAAATAGAAAAAAAGAAGAGTCTATGCCACTTAAATGTGTATGCTGCAATCAGAGTTGGAACATTTTGCATTCCATTGACTCCATTTTTCACAGGTCATTGGATGAAAATTATATCATCAAAAATAATTTCATAGGGAAGACCAATTCCATAATTGAAACATCTAAAATTCTATCAATTTGCCAAATTATTAGGACAATTTTAGTGTAATTTCTATAGTTACTGTCCATCCAATAGGTGGTATCAATGTAAGAGTTTGAAGCTACAATACTTGTAACTGTTGGATGGATATTATTTAATTATACTAAAATGAATAAGGCAGTCACCCAAGCTTATCTCAATAACGAAATAAAATGAAACCATTATCCATTATTTAGAAATATACTGTACTCTGTTGCTCTTTTATTCCCTCTTCCTATGGCTTCTCCCCTCATTTAGTAGACTAGAAAAGAATGAATTGATCAAATTTCAGATTCTCCCAAATGGACTAGCCAACTGCAGCCAACCTAGTGTGTTATAAGTGATATGCATAGAGAAAGAATATGGTGTTCCTAGAGCCTAAGGCACACGCTGCAAGGCAAGGTGTGCCTAAACAAGGTAAGGTTCTTGGGACAAAAATCAAAATATAATAATAACAATACACAAATCTAAATTCTGAAAAAGATCACATTTTTCAGAAAAGCCTATTAACTCAATTGGTTAGAATGTCATGGAAAGACAAAGGTTGTAGCCTTGTATTGTTCAATCCTACATAGGCTAAACTGTTTAAACTCTAAACATTGTAGGCACAAGCCTATAATATACAGACTACCTATTCAAGATCAAATTCAAGGTTAATTTTGTCAATATATAGCAAGAACCAAGGTGAGGTGCACCCCATGAAATTGGCCTTCTCTGTAAGACAAGCATGCTTGAGGTCCTCCTTTTAAAATTCTGCATTGTAGGTTGCAGAATTACAAGATCTGCAAAAATAAATGGCCAAATGTTTCTTGAAGAGAGAAAGAAGGAAAAGCATGAGCATCTGACTCATGTAGGCTTGCATTTGACTGCTTTGAAACTTTAGGGACAAATTGAGGATTATATCATCTTTTTCCAAAATCACCTTCCTACTTTCAAGACCAATTGCTTCCTTGAGATCCAGCTGCAGGGCTAAAGCTCCACCAATGACCAAATTCTAGATTTCTAGTGTATGGATTCTTGGAACTGACTTTGCTTTCAACAGATTTCCAGTGCTAACTCTTATGATTGTGAACAAATCCAATTTTTCCTGCCACTTCTGTATTTTCATCCATGTCAAGGTTTTTCTCCCAATCTTTGCTAGGAAGGTCCCAGTACTGGATGGATTTATCTTTGTTTTGGTTTCTTTCTCTTTAGGGAATCTGGTCTTGCACTAATGCTCCTCTGACAAAGCTGCTAAGACAACAGAGAAAGAAAAACTTGTTAGTTTTTATGGTAAGACGACCAGAAGAATTTGAATCACCCTTTAAACCAGTGTGTTGTGGGCTTTTCTTAGCTTAGATATATTGGCTTGATGCTAGGTGCTTCTCCCCAATTCATAGTGGAAATGGAGATGGCTGGTGAGTTTACATGGACAATGTTGGATATGAGCAGGTTGGGAAAATGAGCTGTGGTAATGAGTCTGCATTTGGTATGAGGGTTTCATCGGCTACAAGGACATTGTTGTATATGAGTGGGTTGGGAAAGTGCACTTTGGGCTGGATAGACAATTTCAGTCAAGCTCTCTTTGAGCCTGTAGATTGGATCTTTGAAATGATTTGGCAGGCCATGATGTCAGCTAGTAAGTGTGAGTTGGTTGACTTCATCAAGACAATGGATTTGGGGGACAAAAATGGTATTTCAAGTCAAGGACTGCGAGAAATAAAACAGTTCAAAAGAAGGGAAATAGAAAGGAAGCTTTTTTCCCGAAAAGTAAGGTAATGAATCTTATTGATGAGAAAAGAAAATGTTACAACAGCTTCCTGGAGTGCCTCACACAGGAAGAAGATTATTTTCTATTCTCTGTCTTGCATTAGATACTCTGGCAAATTTTCTATCCATGAAGGGTTACTACATGGAAGGATGGAGAGAAGTAAACTGTATTGGAAGCAGACCTCTCCATTGTAGTCCTTTTTACTGGTTTCTTGTCCTTAATACACTCAGTTAATGGCTTGCCTCCTTCCGAAAGGCTCTTTGTGTTCTTCTGCGCCTCATGGGTAGAGGTGATGCTTGTCCTCTATTATAAAATGGAAACAATTTCTTCACTTTAGCCACAGACATTCCTTTCCTTCAGCTTATAGATGCATGTAATGGGGGCAACATGGGTATTGAAAGAGAAGTGGAAGTTCAGAAGGAGTTGGAGGGGATGGAGGCTTTAATGGGGGGGGGGGGGAGAGAGGAATCAGAGGGTCTTGAGGGAGAGGAAGGTTTGGCAAGGGAGAGAAGTAATGGGGGCAACATGGGTATTGAACAACTTGTGGAGAGACAGGTGGCGGTGGGGAAATCTCTTGGGTTATTTCTCCTGGGCAGGGAAAGTGTGGTTAGAAAAGCAATAGAGCAATTTGAAAGGAATAGGAGAGAAGAGTAATAAAAAGAAAGCTATTGGAGAAGGGGGGAGGCGTGGGAGGAAGGGGAAGGGCGGGGAGAAGACCTAGTTGAGGAAGTTGGTGGAAGAGTGAAGGTGGGAGAAGAAGGGGAAGTCTGAAACTGAAAATGAAAGTGATGTCTTGAAATGCGTGGGGTTCGAGAGAAGGAGAAAAGGTCCGGTGCAGAATATGTTGAGAATAGTTTACAGCAGTTTTTGATGTAAGAGGACCTCAATCAATGGAGTCCTCCAGAGAACTTCTCATCATGGTCAGAAATCAGTGGCAGCAAGAAGACCAAGCTGATCTGGAACTGCATACCTTTCACTATTTGCTGGATTATAAGGAAAGGATTAGAAAAGTGTCTGAAGGCAAGGTCTGGAGCTCAGTTAGGATGGTGGTGGTTGTTGGTCATTTGTTTCAGATTGGGTCATGGTGTTGATAGATTTTTTACAAGTCAAATTAAGACAGTCTTGGGGAAATCTTGGTTGCTAATTTGTATCTCAGATGGTTTATCTTGTGTCGGCATTTTTGTTTTTATGATTTGTGTAGGTGTTGTCTTGACACTTAATTAGCTTGTACCTTTTTTTCTTCTTTAATGAAAATTTTCTTTTTACTATAAAAAAGGGCTTTGATACAAAAAAGCAAAAAGCCCATTCAAGACAAATTTAGGCTATTAGCACCATACAAAAAATTCCTCTCCCTATGAGAATTTGCTAAGAAGTCAGCTACTTGATTCAAAGATCTTGGAATCCATCTATAACAGCAGCCAAGAAAAGAGGAAAGATAGTGAATCTCATTCAGGAAGTGAGCCATCCTCCAAAGACCTGTCTCCAACTTTGTTTCCCAACAGATAACTATTCTCAACCCCCTTCCACAACCAAAAAACCAGAGATCAAACACTTAGCAAATCTTAGACCCTCAAGAAGGCTTCTACTTCAGCTTCAGAGGCATCCCTAGCAGTGACTTGACCACTATTAGCCCAGATCAGAAAACAATCAGCTCTCAAGATAACTCCTCCAATTCCAACCAAAACTTCCTTAGAAGATCTGTTTTGATATAAAACCTGTGTAAGAAAGAGGAAAAGAAAGAGAAGAGAAGGTTTATGCAGAGAAGAAAAGAAGAGAGAAATTGAAGAGAGTGGGAGAAGACAAAATTAGGTCTGATCGCCCCTTTCATTAGGTTATATACTCACAAATAAAAACTGAATACCATGACAAGTATGCCCTTAGTAAGTCGGCTACTTGTAAAATCTAAATAAACACTCTTGACTTAAACATAAACTAATGGGCCTTGGGCCCAATAATTCCCTAACTATGCTATGTAAATAAAAAACAAGTGATATCAGCCCAAAACTCAACACTCCCCCTCAAGTTGGGTATAGATGTCACACATTCCCAATTTGCGTAGATCATGCTCCAGCTTGTTTTTTGCAACGCCTTTTGTAAGAACATCAATAAGTTGCAAGTTAGATGCAACATATGGTAAGTACACTTCTCCGGATGTCACCCTTTCCCTTATAAAGTGTATCCATTTCTATATACTTCGTCCTATCATGTTGAACTGGGTTGTGGGTAATTTTAATTGCTGCTTGATTGTCAGAATATAGCATCATAGGTTCTTCGGCCTCAACTCCAATTTCCCCTAACAAGGAATGGACCCAGATGATCTCTGAAACACCATGTGCCATGGCTTTGTATTCAACTTCTGCACTTGACTTTGCCACAACTGTTTGTTTCTTACTCTTCCATGAAACTAGATTACCTCCAACAAGAGTGCAAACTCTTGATGTGGATCTCCTATCATCTAGGCACCCTGCCCAATCAACATCTGTGTAAGCCTCTAACTTCAACTATCCATGGTCAGCAAACAATATGCTTCTATCTAGGTGTCTCTTCAAATAGGAAAGTATCCTATCAATGGCCTCCCAATGCTGAACTTGTGGGGCATGCATGTATTGGCTCACCACACTCATTGCATAAGAGATGTTTGGTCGTGTCATACATAAGTATAGCAACCGGCCCACTAATCTCTGATACTTCCAACATCCTTTACTAGCTCACCTTTTGAAGCATTTATTCTATGGTTCTGATCAATAAGTGTATTAGCTGCCCTTGCCCCAAGTTTTCTTGTCTCCTATAGTAGATCCAAAACATACTTCCTCTGTGAGATGAAGATCCCATGATTGGACCTTGCCACCTCAATGCCCAGAAAGTACTTCAGCTCCTCAAGATCCTTAATCTCAAACTCTTTGTGCAGGTTCTTCTTCAAGGTATCAATCTCACTCAGATCACTTCCTGTGACTACAATGTCATCCACATACACTATCAAAACTGACACTAGTGACCCCCTCTTTTTCACAAAAAAGAGTATGATTAGATTGAGTTTGAGTATAGCCAAATACAACCAATGCACTTCTAAACCTGTCAAACCAAGCTTTGGGTGATTGCTTTAAACCATATAGAGACTTCTTCAATTTACATACCTTTCCTTTATCTACATTATTGTAAAAGCCAGATGGAAGATCCATGTAGACCTCCTCTTGCAAGTCCCCGTAAAAAAAAAAATTCTTCACATCAAGTTGGAAGAGTGGCCAAGAGTATGTAACTGTTAGTGGTAAAAGAATTCGGATTGAGCTCATCTTTGCCACTAGTGCAAAAGTCTTCAAGTAATATATGCCATAAATTTGTGTGTACCTTTTTGCAACTAGCCTTGCTACCTTTTTATGCTTCCATCAGCCTTGTACTTCACTGTATATACCCATCTACATCCAACTGTCTCCTTGCCATTAGGTAAATCCACA
Source organism: Nelumbo nucifera (assembly GCF_055504915.1). Classification (NCBI taxonomy): domain Eukaryota; kingdom Viridiplantae; phylum Streptophyta; class Magnoliopsida; order Proteales; family Nelumbonaceae; genus Nelumbo; species Nelumbo nucifera. Next base: position 22,379,716 of record NC_142656.1, on the reverse strand, counting down.
ATCTCCCATGTCTAATTTTTAATCAATGCTTCCATTTCCTCTTGCATAGCTGTTTCCAACTTAGGCTTGGAGAAAGCCTCACTAACACTTCTACGTATAGACACCGAGTCGAGGGAGGAAAGGAAGGCCTGGTAGGAAGGAGATAATCCACTATAGGAAAGATTATGTGAGATGCAATGAACAATACACTTCTCCTTCCCTTTTCGAAGTGCAATAGGGATATCTAGGTCATCTGCAACGGTGTTAGGAGTAGGGATAGTAGTATCAATAGGAACTAAACCATTAGAGGAAACAAGAGGCATACATGGGTTTGTGTCAGTCGAACCTGGAATCTCTGATGAGCCGATAGGGAGTGACGTGGGTTCCTCTGTTGTGGAATTAACCTCCATGTGCTGTCGTAGGTACTGTCGTGTAAAACACTGAGAGGCAGGATGCAATGGAGGTGGTGAAGTCGGTGGGTCAAACATTGGAGAACAGGAAGTGGTATAGATTGCTCACTTCCTTCCCCAAAACATTCCCCTTGAGAAGAACCCCCTGAGAAAAAATGTGTGGACTCAAAAAAGGTGACATCCATGGTAACATACCGACTCCCAGAGATTGGATCATAACAACAATACCCCTTTTGATTTCATGCATACCCAAGGAAGACATATTTTTTCACCTTAGGGTCCAACTTTAAGCGGTGAGGACCAAAAACATGGACAAAGAACATACATCCATAAACCTTTAGAGGAATATGGAACATCTCCCCCTCGGGAAAAAGAATGCTGAATGGAGTGCTATATCTAAGAACACGAGAAGGCACCCGATTAATCAAGAAAACTGCTATAAGAATTGCATCACCACAAAAAATGAACTGGAAGTGTAGAGCTCAATATCGTGCTTCTTGCTATTTCCACAATATGCTTGTTCTTCCTTTCTGCTACTCCATCCAAAATCTCCTTAGTTGTGTTAACCCATACAAAGTTCTTACTTATATGGGGTAGCATGGAATTGCACAACCAGGTCATCACCATGTAGTTCTCCTATACCCACTGGGAGTAGTTTAGTCTTAGGTTTCTTTTCTTCACCGGCGACATACCCCAATTTCTCACGAGCTCCAATAGCCATCTTTGCACATTGTGACCATTCTAAGTAGTTTGTACCATCTAACTTGACTGTAGTGATGGTCCTAGCCCCAAAAACATCTCTAACACCTCCTCCCCCTGGTCTCATTTCACATGCAAAGTTGTTTTCTACACCACAACTCTCCATAACTTCCAGAACAGATTAGGAAATCAATTTGAGATGAAAAGAAAGAGATTTATCTCCTTTAGAAACCTCAAACACCTTCTTGATACCCTATGAGCCCTTTCCTCCAAAGATTCCCTTTTCCGTAGGAGCAGGAGAAGAAAGAGAGGAGGCTGCTGCTCCCTCTATAGGCCTCCAAAAAGCCTGGGACTTGAACCACCCTCCTCAAAAAACCTCAAGAAACTCTAAAAAACTAGAGTGCCACTTCCTAAGTCAAAATTGAAGAGTCCTACTAAATCATGACTCTTCCCCTTTCTCTAGTTCTTCCTGATTTAAACCCTAGATCAGCTACAAGGGATTGCAAATCCACAAAAAAAGTGCAAACTTGCTCTGATACCAAGTTGAAAAATTTAGAAAATTTGTTTTGATAGAAAACCTGTGTAAGAAAAACGAAAAGAAAGAGAAGAGAAGGTTTATGCAGAGAAGAGAAGAGGAGAGAAATTGAAGAGAATGGGATAAGCCAAAATTAGGTCTGGGCACTCCTTTCATTAGCTTACATACTCACAAATAAAAACTGAATACAATGACAAGTATGCCCTTAGTAAGTCGGCTACTTGTAAAATCTAAATAAACATTCTTAACTTAAACATAATCTAATGTGCCTTGGGCCTAGTAACTTCCTAAATATGGTATGTACATAAAAAAGCAAGTGATATCAGCCCAAAACTCAACAAGAGGCCTAGGGGATAACAAGGGAGGGGAGTGGGGTGGGCTGGAGGATCAAGGGAGAGGACCTTATAACATACAAGAGGTTTCTATTCAGATCCCCATATTATTGTTATCTGACTTTTGAAGCTACTTCAAGAATTATTGTCTTGCCAAAATTTCTAATACATATTTCGTGGTATGATTTTCTAAACACTAAACATACCACTTTACATATTTTGGAGTGTTAATTTTATAGAGTATATTTGGAAATGTCCATGTAGTATCGGGTGCCATTTCATTCCTGACACTGGTATAACATAACTTGGAAGGTATATTTTATAAAACATACACACTCTCTACTAAAGTATTGATATTATATTTCATGTCTTCTTCAATAAATGCCTTTCTTTATTAGGGAAAAAATATATGCATTCCTAAGATGTGCCATAAGTATTTTGTTACTTGTATAGAAAATGGCATTCTTAGTAAGTATCCACCCCAAAACTTTACATTTCCAAATTCTTTTTTTAAGCCTTTTCCTTGCTTCTCATAGTTAGCAAGGCACCAAGGCTAGGTGACAGGGAGCCGCCTTGTCACCTTGTTGATGCATTTTTTTAATAAAAACCTTGAATCCTTGGGTAATTTCCTAGGTTTCATGGCAATCAGCAATCATCTTTCACTAGTAATTATCAATAATCTTCATAAGCCTTGCCCCGACTATATGGGGTTAGCTACATGAATCCTGTTTCTCCATTCTGTTCTGTTTAGTGCCATATCCATTGTTAACTTATGAACGCTTAAATCATTTCTTACTACAACCCATGTCCTTTTTGGTCTGCCCCTAGTCCTTTTAGCCCCTTCAACTTATGATTGATTCTTCATACTAGTGATGTACCAAACCATCTTAATCTACTCTCTTATTTTATCACCTATTGGAGCTATTTCTAGGTTCCTTTGAATGACTTTATTTCTGATAATGTCTTTTTAGTTTTTCCACTTATTCATCTCAGCATATTTATTTCTACCACACATTCTTTTTTGAAATGCTTTTTGACTGCCCAACACTCTGCAGTCTGCTGCATACAACATTGCTGGTCTTATTACTGTTTTATATATTTTTTTCATAAAAAAGTGTAAACTTTTTAAATTCATATTAAAGCATAGAAAATCAGCAATCATTAGAAGGAAAAGAAGGAAGAAAAGACAGTGCAGAAAACATAGGGGCTGAGCCCCTGTTTTTGTCCTAGGAAGAGGACTTGATGGTAAATTCATGTCCTCCTACATATGCAATCTCCTTGTGAATAATCAGACATGGTGGTGGGTTCATTACCCTCAACCAAACTACATTCTTTCCAATTCTTAGAAAAGTTTGGTAAAGTCCAAGAAGTTGTTCCATATAGGAGCTTAACAAGTTCATCCAATCGGTCAATGTTTCTATATGGATCTTTTAGGATGGGATGCATAAGACCTAGGCTCTGTTCCTGGACCAGTTTGGCAAGTCTGTACCATCCCTATAATTTACCCTATGAGTACCCTATTTTTTCATGGTAGATACTGTTTTACAATTTCTGATTGTTTAACATATTTATCGTTTTCTTTTTTCTCAATGTATTGCTTCAGTTGATGCAGCCTAAGGTATTTTCAAGTCAATTATAATCCATGGGTTGTGATGCAATATCAACTTACCCTTTCTCAAGAAGCTTCATGTTTTCTTTGCAGTATGCGGGCAATGAACTTAAACTTCCGTTGGTGTTTAGAGTCTTGCATCAGGTTTCATGTCGACCTTCTTCAGATGTTTTTGTGATTAAAAACAATTATCCTCAAAATGCGGATTTACCTAGGTACTACTCGAAGAAGGAGAAGAAGCCCTTTCCAATACCTATAGTTGAGCTTAGGAGAGCTGCCAGAGAAAGGCAGAAGAGCAGAAAAGGCCAACCAAAGAGACCAGTTCCACCTCCGCGAAATGGGTTACTGGTTCGACGTCTTATACCAGTAGCATATGAAGTCTTTAATGCGAGAATCACATTGATCAACAATCTAAAGAAGCTCATAAAGGTGGTACCAGTACATGCTTGCAAGTAAGTTTCAGTCTTAATTTTCTTCTTTTTTTGGAAGAAAGGAAACCGTGAAATATCCATTTAAATGGAATGTGTACATGAGGGAATGTAAAAGGGATCTGAAAAAGGAAGTATGAGCTCCATACTGCAATATGTGAAATTGTAAATACAGTATGCACTCCAAGATATGGTTCATGCAAACAAGATCCGTATTTAATGTTCTTGGGAAGTTATTTATTCATCCAAAATGTTGTGCACGTTGGATGTCTGTAACCATCTGAAATGTTTTATGTTCTTGGAGGTTTAAAAGATCATCGCATATTCTACAATATATACTTAATTTCTAAGTGGGGCTTCAACTTGATTGTCTTGTATTATTGCACCAAGTTATATCTTCTAAGTTGGTTATTTATTGTGCAAATGTTCTTTAGTCTTATTTGGTTATGCCTTTCATTCTGCAGATGGTGCAATGAAATCCACGTTGGACCTGTTGGTCACCCATTTAAGTCATGTAGGGGCCAGAAAGCTGGGGCCCGGAAGGGCCTTCATGAGTGGACAAAAGCAACTGTTGAAGACGTACTTTTGCCAATTGAAGCATACCACCTTTTTGACCGTCTTGGAAGGCGGATTGCTCATGAGGAAAGGTTCTCGATTCCACGGGTTCCAGCAATTGTTGAGCTTTGTGTCCAAGCTGGACTTGATCTGCCTGATCTACCCACAAAAAGAAGAAGAAAGCCCGTGATCCGTGTTGGGAAAAGTGAGATCATTGATGCGGATGAAGATGATTTACCAGATCCCATCCCAGACACCAATAGAAAACCAATATTAACTGAAATTCCTGATTTAGAAATAATTCCTCCATCTACCTCTGAAGAGGTTGCCTTGCTCTCTGAAGCAACTCTTAAAGCATGGCAGAAGATGAGGGATGGGGCCCTGAAGCTTATGAAGAAGTATCCAGTGAGGGTGTGTGGTTACTGTCCAGAGGTGCATGTGGGTCCAAGTGGGCACAAGGCACAAAACTGTGGGGCATACAAGCACCAACAGAGGAATGGACAGCATGGGTGGCAAGCGGCTGTGCTGGATGACTTGATACCACCAAGGTATGTTTGGCATGTACTAGATGTGAATGGCCCACCTTTACAAGTGGAGCTTAGGAGCTTCTATGGCCAAGCTCCTGCAGTGGTGGAGATGTGCGTGCAGGGTGGGGCAGTTGTACCAGAACAATATAAACCGACCATGAGGTTGGATATTGGTATCCCAAGTAGTGTTAAGGAAGCTGAAATGGTGGTGTGAAGCTAAATTGACTAGTGGTCTCTCTGGCAAGTGTATCTAACCAGAAATTGAACCACTAATGTTCAAAGTTCACACGTTCCTTTTGCACTCGCCAATGCTAGGCTCCTCAGATTGATCCAGCCAGAAAATTTCAGTGTTTCGGATTGATTCCAACATTTTGCACAGGAGTTCATTTTGAGAGGCCAACATAGTAATTATACTGGTCACAAGCGCCCAAATGTTAGAATACCTTTGAAGAACATACCAATTTCAGCTTGCTTAAATGACTGTAATTTGAAATGTATTTGTCATTTGATAGAAATAAAATGATTGCCATTCAAATATATGGTAATTTTTTTTCCTAGCAAGAGTAACAGAGATTTCATTAAAAAAACAGATTACATGAGAAGATGTCCACGAAGGAGAAGAAGAAAACGCAGGTGACAAAGGAAGCTTACTATTGCTATACAAAGAATCCCTATGAATCCCAGCTTAAGCTAAACCGTTAGCAATTACATTCAGAACCCTAGGAATTCAAACTATACTTGCAAACATATTAGAATATCTCTTGCTTCAAAAATGTAATGCGCCAATCTCCAAGGACCTTCAGCCTTCCCTTGCAACCACTTAATTGTGTTTGCTGAATCACTTTCAATTGTTAAGCTTAAGATTCCCAACGCTTTTGCATTTTAATCCCCGTGAGAGCTGCCACGACTTCAGTCTTTGTAGAATCACCTGTTCCTAATGGGCCACTTGAAATCCAGCAGATAGTCCCATCCCTCCCTCTAATCACACCTCCAATACCTGCAATCACCTGGGGTCCCTATAGCACTGCCATCAAAACTTAACTTACGATCCCCTCTTGGCAAAGTGGGAGGGGTGGTGGGGGCTCCAAAATGGAAGACATAACTCTATGGGGAGGATAAAGTCAACTGAGAACATTTGCATTAAATGAATAGAGGCTGCAACCACTTCAGGGGAGTCGTTGACAGTGTGAGTTTTGTTGGTCCCGATTTGCATGTAAACGAGTTTTATAGGCTTCTTTATTTATGCTAAATCGGCCCAAATTCACGAATCTGTGACTTACCCATAAACATGCATATCCACATTGTGGGAGAGAAGCATGTCCATACCATAGACCATGAGCAGATCTTTGCTGTTGAAGTTGGAACTCTCTTATTTGCTGATACATGATCCAATTTGATCCTATTGGCCATTGCCATCATAAACAGTTGACCCCTTCCCTGAGCAATGATGAGAGCAAAATAGTACTTCTCTCTTCCCATGTTTTGGACTGCAGTTACTCCTTTAGAACTCAAAATCTACTACTTGGGTTTTGAGCTTGTATTTTTTTGGCAAGTTAGCACAAAAATATAGAACAAGAACATACAAAAATAAACAAAGAATTTTGCTTTATTCATTCTATAAACATATAAATAAGTACAATATTTGGAATCTCCAAATTAAACCTGTATCTCACCAAGTCATTTTTCTTGGCTTTTCTATTATGTCTGTAACATAAAAAATGATACAAGCCCACTTTGTTTGATTAGCTTGCTCTTTAGCTATCTGTGTACTCCCCAATCATAATCCGCAAAGGTGTATTGGCAACCTTTGTTGCAACCAATTACAAATATGAACAATGGGATCTTGGGAAGAGCTCCATTGGAATGGGTGTGAAAAACATAGGAGAATCAAATCTATTATCTGTCATTACTGGTGTGGTTTTGGGCCTGAAGGAAATGCATGGAACCTCCGGTTTATTTCTACAAGGCTGCGTCCTGGAATTTTTTTCAACTCTCTCTCCTTCATCAGCTCTCTCAACCTCGCTACATCTTCCCACCTACCAGCTTCTGCATAGATATTTGATAGAAGCACATAGTATGTAACAGTTTGAGGGTCTAATTGGATAAGATGTTCAGCCACAAGTTCAGCCAGCTCAACATTCCCATGAATTCTGCAAGCACCAAGCAAAGCACCCCAGACACCAGCATCTGGTTCGACTGGGATTCCCTTGATGAACTCGTAAGCCTCAGTTAACCGACCAGCTCGGCCAAGAAGGTCTACCATACATGCACATTGCTCTAAACCAGGTGCAATCAAGTAGTCTCTGGTCATGCTCTCGAAATGCTTCCTCCCTTCTTCAACAAGACCTGAATGCCTACAAGCTGTTAAGACAGCAGTAAAGGTGAAGCTATTCGGTTGTATTCCCTCCTCTTGCATCTTTGAGAAGAGTTTGAGTGCATCTTCTCCATACCCATGAGCTGCATAAGCTCCAATCATAGCAGTCCAAGAAACCACACTTCTTTTAGGCAACTTATCAAAAACATCCCTAGCCGATTCTATGCTTCCACATTTAGCATACATGTCTATAAGTGCATTGGTGATTGAAACATTGATCTCGAGTCCTTTGCTTGTAACAAGCTCATGAGCCCATTTTCCTGTGTTGAGTGCCCCCATACTAGCACAAGCGGAAATTAAGCTAACCGTTGTGATGTAATCGAATTCCACCTTCTCATTTCGCATCCTGCGGAAGAGCTTAATTGCATCCCTAGATGCACCATTCTGTTCATATGCACCAATCATGGCATTCCAGGAGACCAAGTTCCGGGCCACCATCTGATCAAACAGAGATCGAGCTATATCAACATTCCTACATTTACCATATAAGGAAATCAAAGAATTTACTAACGGGGTATCAGAATCCACACCCAATTTAACTCCATACCCATGAATCAGTTTTCCCAAATTGAGAACTTCCAAACCACCACAGGCAGGAAGGATGCTGACAAGTGTGACCGCATTGGGTTGAGTTCCTGAAGCCACCATCCTCCTGAAAACACTCAATCCCTCTTTATAGAATCCATTTTGAACATAACCTGAGATCATAGCCGTCCAAGAAACTATGTTTCTCACAATCATTTCATCAAAAATCGATTCTGAATCCTTAGTCTCCCCACTTTGAGAGTACATCGACACCAAGGAGCTCTGAACAAAAACATCCGAATCAAATCCATTCTTAATTATATTACAATGCACCTCTTTCCCTTCTCTGAGAGCGGAGAGAACGGCGCAGGACCTGACTACAAATGGGAAAGTGTAGTTATCGGGTAAAAGTCCGGACAAATGCATGTTTCTGTAAAGAACAAAAACTTCTTCGCAAGGACCCATATCAGCATATCCCCTGATCAAAGTGTTCCAGAGGAAGGCGTCTCGTTGAGGAACTCGGTCGAACAGTTTACGAGCGTAGTCCATGGTCGGGGCCAGTATCCCCGCCAGAGTGATGAGTTTTGTGGCTAAGTGAAGGTGTTGTGAGAACCCATCCATTAGAACTCGGGCATGGATTTGTTTGAGCTCTGCTAGTGAGGAACATGAGTTCAAAAGGCAGTTATATGGGAAGGAGTGGTAGTTGATACGGAATAAATATGGCAAGCATGGCAGAGGGTCAAGTCTACTCAAAACACTCGCCGACATGAATGGAGCATTGATCCAGTGTTCGTTCTTTTGGAGTGGTTTATCAAAAAGATTTGGCCATTACCGATGTTGGCTATAGCCGTCTGGCCATATGGGGTCTTGGGAGGGAGGGGTAAGTATTTTTCTCGCACAAAGTGACCGCCTCGGACTCAAACATTCTCTCTCTCAGTCCGAGAGTTTAATTTTTCGGAAAAGTACGGACAGACCCACTGCAATATTCTGATTTCCATCACAAACCTACAACATTTCAAAATAACAATTACCCCCACCCAATGCACCAATCCCGTGGCTAAAATCCCTTAACTTGTCCCCGCCTTATCCCTGGTATCGGGGATGGGAAATCTCCGACATGTCCCTGCCCCACAACCATTGAACTTGGGACGGGTAATAGCCTAATGGCCGTTCATTTCACTGTAAAATTAATTTGAAAGTAACAAAATATATCCGTGTTTATTTTTTAGTGATTTTTAGAACTTCACTGATAAAAAAAAACTTAGAACTTGTAAGCAAGTTTAAATCAATAACTTGAGAATTTTTTGTTTTCCTCCTGGAAATTTGGATCACCGTAATGCATCAATTTGCTTCAGTCCCTATAATAGTGACGAAGTTCAATGTTCTTAACTGAAACAAAGATGAACAGGTTGCTCTTGTGCTAATACACACCTTTTGGTTCAATTGAAACACAACGAAGAGAGCATATTAAAATTAGTAGGAAATCCAAACTGAACAACTCGGGCTTTGTAACCTATTAGTATATGACCCACGGGATACTGAGATCCATGAAAACTCTATGTACAAGTTTTTTCATTCGTTTCTCTCCTGTCTACTCTCATTAGTTTTCTCTGAGGCAATCACATGATAAGAAAAGATGGAGGAAGCAAAAAATGGAAAACCCAAACTGTAATAAAGGTTTAAGGCTGGTAATGGACAATGAAAGTATCAAGAAACACAGTGAAGATGGAAGAACGAAGGAAGACTGGGAAGTCTGTTGCTATGAACGAAGAACGAAGGAAGGCTGGTAATGGACAATCAATTGATTCACTATGAAGATCGAAGGAAGACTGTTAGACTGAGAAGTCTCGAAGACAAAGACTGAAGAGTGAATCACTGTGGCCGTGCGACGCCCGATAGTCTGCGGTTCCTCTGTGCTATGGCAGCGGCGGAGCCCAGCGGTCGGCGGTTCCTCTTCTCTCCAGTTGGTAGGCAAAGTCTCTGACTCAATATCTCTCTATATGAGCGAAGGTTGAAGGAAGACGAATAGTGAATAATCATTGTTAAAGTGTTGAGGGAAACAAGAGGCAAGTCTTAACCCAATACCTTAATACATTATATATAAAAGGGTATGTTTGTAATTCACAATTGGGGTCGGGACGGGTCAGGGGATTTATAAGCAGACCCCATCCCCGGTCCGGGGCAAAAGAAAATTCCCCGAGACCGACCCGTATGCATTTGTGATTGGGGAAAATCCGCCCCGTTGGGGGCGGCTCAGATTGGGGACCCGATTTTGTGGGTAAAATTGCCATTCCTACACAGGGGTGAGTATGGGTTGGTGGCAGAACCTCAGTTGGAATTAATGGATTATAGCTGATAAGGGCAACTTTTATCTTTTGGGTCTTGTTATTAATAAAAAAAAAAATTAACATAATTTCTAGAATAAGGTAATTTAAAAAAATACAAAAAAGGGTAGAAACATTATTCATCTACTTCTTCCTTCAGATCACTGAAACAAATCTCCCCATCTTAGGTCTCTAATTTTCTTTTTCCTCCTCCTCCTCCTCCTTCTGAGTTTGGAGAAGAGCTGATGGAGGCCCATCACAAGGCCCATCTCATCCCTAAGGGCGATAGCTCCTAGGATAAGGATAAGTTAACTAAGATCCAAGAATTCAAGATAAGCAAGGGATCAAAGAATCCAAGATTAGCAAGACTCTTCCAAGATTAGCAGGATAATGCAAGGCTCTTCCAAGATTACCAAGAAAGACTCCAAGAAGCATCAAGATTAGTAAGATAATCCAAGATACATGCATCTAGGGAGATCGGACGGTGGAGATCAACCAAGGAGAGTTCGACCCTATCAGATTAGATATTTAGATCTATCCTAGTTATTATTTCCTAGTTCTTTTACAATTTCCAAATGTATTATAAATACTGTTATTTTCCCAAAGTGGCTCATCAATTCATACTTCAGATTTTCAGATTTTCTTGAGTTCTCTTCTTTGAGTTTTCGCCACCTTTTCTCTCTCCTAGAGAAATCGGTGTTATTCGTAGGTGCTAGCGAACGCCCGGTGCTTGCATAGCCAGCTCCGGTTCTCATTGCTTCCACGTTGCGTCAGGTGGTATCAGAGTAGGGAGTTCACCCAGTCAAATGGCCAACCAAGACAGTAGCAGTCGCAACCCACCCCGTGACAGAGATCAGGGGTTCCCAACTGTTTGGAGAGCAATCGAAGAGCAGCGTACAGTCACACGTAACATCGAACGGCAGTTGGCAGAGGTGACTGAACAACTGCAAACCTTGTTACGGGAGGTTGTCCCACGGAACCAGGAAAATCCACAGCAGATCGAAGGAGACGACTACGACAGACCACCCGTCGCTACTGCGTCTCGACGTCCAGTTCTTGACGACGACAGTGATGATGATTTCGAATTTGGTGGTGCTCCAGTTCTTCCCAGCAACAACAGAAACGGTAGAAATTGGCACAATCAAGGTAATTTCAATCCTCATAGGAATAATGATGAATTTAAACTCAAGGTAGATATTCCTACTTTTAGTGGAGATCTTGGTATAGAGGGACTTCTGGATTGGATCACAGAAGTCGATAGGTTCTTTGATTACATGGAAATACCAGAGGAATGAAGGGTAAAATTAGTAGCCTTCCGATTAAAGGGAGGCACATCTGTTTGGTGGGAACAGATGAGAGAGACTCGGATGAGAGAAGGAAGGGGTCCTGTTCGAACCTAGAGGCGCATGAAACAATTAATCAGAGGTAGATTTTTACCTCCTGACTATGAACAATATATGTTTGAATCTTATCAGAGGTATGCACAGGGTTCTCGTAGTGTTAACGAATATACATATGAATTTTTGAGATTAGCTGAAAGAAACCAATTATCTGAAAGAGATAACCAGCAGGTAGCCCGTTATCTAAGCGGTTTGAGACCGTCCATCAGAGACAAAATTGGTGTACAAATGGTTCTTAGTGTGCAAGAAGCAAGGAACCTAGCCTTGAAAGCAGAATTAATGTTCCAAGACAAGGCGTGCAGTGATAATTACTGCTGGTACAGCGGGAGCGACAACAGACCGACAACTGTCGACAGGAACAAATCAATCCCAGCAGTACAACCTTCTCACCCGACAAGCACAAATAACGCCGGTAAGGCTACTACACGAGGACATACTCGAGGTAATCCTTCCAACCATCCTAAACCCAATAACCCTTATGCAAGGCCTGCTCCTATTAAATGTTTTAAATGCAATGAGGTGGGACATAGATCCAATGACTGTCCCAGGAGGAAGGCAGTTAATATGGTAGAAAGGGAGGAGGAAGAAGGTATTGAGGAGGAAGTATATTGTGGGCCTGATGGGGAGGATGAAGAGGGTCCATATGAACATGAGGAATATACTTGTGTGGTAAGAAAATTAATGTTGTCCCAGAAAAATAAGGATACTTCTCAAAGGCATAGATTATTTTGTACCAGATGTACTGTCAAGGGAAAATTATTTAATTTAATTATTGACAGTGGTAGTTAGGAAAATATTATTTGCAGGGATGTCATCCAACAATTACAGCTGATTCCTGAAAAACATCCCAACCCGTACACAATTGGGTGGATCAAGGAAGGAGGTGGCGTACGAGTGGAAGAACGCTGCAAGGTACCTTTTTCAATTGGTAAGTACCATGATGAAGCATATTGTGATATTGTAGATATGGATGCTTGCCATATTTTGTTAGGGAGGCCTTGGCAATTTGATACAGATGCAAGGCACATGGGTAGGAAGAATACCTACCAACTTGAAAAAGAAGGTACACGTTATACTTTGTTACCCATAGCAGAAAAAAGTATTACAAATACTCCAAAGGCACATGAAAAGAATTTCCTTACCATCACCCATCATCATGCTGAATTTGTTAAAGAATGTAAGGATACTCATGAGATACATTTGTTAGTAGTAAAGGGAGAAGATGTTAATGATGAAAATACAATTCCAGCTGAAATACAAGGACTACTGGATGAATTTAATGATGTAGTTTCAGAGGATTTACCAAATGAACTCCCTCCCATGAGAGATATACAGCACCATATTGATTTTGTTCCAGCTGCTAGTCTACCTAACCTCCCACATTACAGGATGAGTCCTAAGGAGAATGAAATCTTACGAGAAAAGGTAGAAGAATTATTGAAAAAAGGACACATTCAAATCAGCATGAGTCCTTGTGCAGTACCTGCCTTATTAACACCTAAGAAGGATGGCAGTTGGAGAATGTGTATCGACAGCAGGGCCATTAACAAGATCACCATTGGGTACAAATTTCCCATTCCTAGGTTGGACGACATGCTGGACCAACTAAGCGGAGCTGTAGTTTTCTCAAAAATAGATCTCAGGAGTGGATATCATCAAATCAGGATCCGTCCCGGAAATGAATGGAAGACAACCTTCAAGACTAGAGATGGCTTGTTCGAGTGGTTAGTCATGCCCTTTGGACTAACCAACGCACCCAGCACTTTCATGAGGCTGATGAACCAGGTATTGCGCCCCTTCATTGGTAAATTTGTGGTAGTCTATTTTGATGATATTTTGATATACAACAAATCTATCACTGAGCATGTGGGACATATTAGGGAGGTCCTGAAAACATTGAGGGAAAATAAATTATATGCTAATTTGAAGAAATGCATCTTTATGAATGATAATTTATTATTCTTGGGATTTATTATAAGCAAGGATGGTGTGAAAGTAGATGAGGAAAAGGTGAAAACCATTAGGGAGTGGCTGACCCCATCCACTGTCACAGATGTCAGGCGATTTCATGGGTTGGCAACCTTCTATAGGCGCTTTATTAAGAATTTTAGTAGTATCATGGCTCCCATTACTGAATGCTTGAAAAAGGGGAAAGTTATGTACTACTCCTGTTCTTGCCTTGCCAGATTTTAATAAATTATTTGAAGTTGAATGTGACGCCAGTGGAGTTGGCATAGGGGCTGTATTGTCTCAAGAGAAAAGACCCATTGCTTTCTTTTGTGAAAAATTATGTGAAGCCAGGAGAAAGTGGTCTACTTACGACAAGGAGTTTTATGCTGTGGTTAGAGCCCTGAAAACATGGGAACACTATTTAATTGCAAAAGAATTTGTTCTCTACACTGACCATCAAGCCCTAAAATATCTTAGTGGGCAAAAGCAATTAAGAAGTGATTTACATGTCAGATGGTCTGCTTTCCTAGACAAGTTCCCATATAAAATTGTGTATAAGACATGACAGCAAAATAAAGTGGCTGATGCACATAGCAGGCGTGTAGCTCTCATCAAGACCCTCAGTGTTGAGATTGTGGGTTTTGAGTGCCTAAAGGACTTATATGCCCAAGATGGAGACTTCCAACAGGTATGGGAGAAATGTGTGACTAACCAGCCAGCAGAGGACTTCTTTATTTATGATGGGTTCCTTATGAAAGGGGAACAACTGTGTATCCCTTGCACCTCCCTCCGCGAAAAGATCATCAGGGATTTGCATGGGGGTGGATTAGCAGGACACTTGGGAAGGGACAAAACAGTAGAAGCAGTTAAGGGGCGATATTACTGGCCGAAATTAAGAAGGGACGTGTCTACCATCGTACGCAGGTGCTATGTTTGTCAAACAGCTAAGGGACAAACCCAGAACACAGGTCTCTACATGCCCCTACCCGTTCCTACTGCTATATGGGAAGACTTGTCCATGGATTTTGTGCTAGGCTTGCCAAAGACCCAGAGGAACATGGACTCTGTCTTCGTGGTGGTTGATAGATTCTCAAAAATGGCTCACTTCCTCCCATGCAAGAAAACAGCAGATGCATCCGCAACAACCAAATTATTTTTCAGAGAGATTGTCCGCTTACATGGGGTACCCAAGACCATCACTTCAGATCATGACACACGGTTCCTCAGTCACTTTTGGATGACCCTGTGGAGGATGTTTGATTCATCACTTAATTTCAGCAGTACAACCCATCCGCTGACAGATGGACAAACAGAAGTGGTAAACCGGACCTTAGGGAATTTAATCCACAGCATATGCCGGGAAAGGCCAAAACAGTGGGACTTCGCCATTGCCCTGGCTGAGTTCGCCTATAACAATGTAGTGCACAGTTCTACAGGAAGATCCCCATTCTCCATTGTATACATGAAGGTCCCTAACCATGCACTGGACTTAGTGAAGCTATCCAGAGTACCCAGCGCAAATATCTCAGCAGGACAGATGGCAGAACAAGTCCAGTCCGTCCACGAAGCCGTGAAGCAGAAGCTAGAGCAATCCAATGCCAAGTACAAGATGGCCGCAGACAAGCACCGCCGACCTCAAGTGTTTGATGTAGGTGATGAGGTTATGGTCTTCTTAAGGAAGGAAAGGATTCCCGTAGGTACTTACAACAAGTTGAAGCCTCGGAAGTATGGTCCATATAAGGTCGTGAAGAAGATTAATGACAATGCCTATGTAGTAGATTTACCAGATCATATGGGTATGTCCAGGACCTTCAACGTTGCTGACCTTCATCGGTACCTGCTGGAAATAACACTCGCCTACCCTTGTCACGACTCGGGGTCGAGTTCTCTCCAAGTGGGGGAGAATGATGGAGGCCCATCACAAGGCCCATCTCATCCCTAGGGGCGGCAACTCCTAGGATAAGGATAAGTTAACTAAGATCCAAGAATTCAAGATAAGCAAGGGATCCAAGAATCCAAGATTAGCAAGACTCTTCCAAGATTAGCAGGATAATGCAAGGCTCTTCCAAGATTATCAAGAAAGACTCCAAGAAGCATCAAGATTAACAAGATAATCCAAGATCCATGCATCTAGGGAGATCGGACGGTGGAGATCAACCAAGGAGAGTTCGATCCTATCAGATTGGATATTTAGATCTATCCTTGTTATTATTTCCTAGTTCTTTTACAATTTCCAAATGTATTATAAATACTGCTATTTTCCCAAAGTGGCTCATCAATTCATACTTCAGATTTTCAGATTTTCTTGAGTTCTCTTCTTTGAGTTTTCGCCACCTTTTCTCTCTCCTAGAGAAATCGGTGTTATTCGCTAGGTGCTAGCGAATGCCCGGTGCTTGCATAGCCAGCTCTGGTTCTCATTGCTTCCACGCTGCGTTAAGAGCTACTATGAGTTCTTATGAAATAGTTAGAAGAACACATGAAAAATCATACCAAGTACACGAATTGACAATTTGGTTCTAGCTATTAAGTCTGTTAGAGGTATCTGAAGCAGTTTTGAATGCCATTAAAGCATTGAAATCGGGATTGGAAGAGGTCTGCAAGTATGTTAAGTGGAGAAGTGAGATGTATAGAACAGAATACAAAAATGAAAGAATGGGCTTTGCCATTTTTTTGCTTGCAGCAAGCCAACAACTACAAGGGTGAACAAAAAAAGTAGAGATCTATGATCAATATTTATTAGTCTTGAGAGAGATGTGTTAGGTGGTTTGGAGGAGGAAGAAGGTGAACAATGTTTTGTTCTTATTTGATTGAAACATTGTTTTAACCTATGCGATCTCTCAGTTCTAGGATCAATTTTGGTCTTGATGGTTTCGAGATCAATTCTAGTGTCTACCTGTGAAATTTGTTCTTTCTTTTTTCCCCTTAAAAAAGAAAAGAAGTATGCTTTTTTTTAAACTTGATTTTCAATAAATATAATATATAGTTTAAAACTTATATTATCTTTATTGATTAAATTGGGTAATTTAATATTTAGATAATTATTATATGGTTCAAAATTTATAATATAAATATAAATTTTGTAAATATTATCTTTTACATTACTTATTGTATACATTTACATATTAAAATAAAAACAAATGATCAAATAACTTAATTAACTTAATGGTCAAGTGAGATCATGACCTTTGTAACTATGAGTGCTTGGGTTCAAATCTTTATATCCCAAAAAGTATTTTGGGGTTTATTTCAAGGCAAGCTCGGCTACAAGGCAGGTTCCACCAAGGTCGGTTCATCGGGTTGGTTTGAGTAGAGTAAATCCTTAGACCCTAGAACTGGCATTGGTGGAGGGTTAGTTCCAAGAATTTGGAACCAAACCCTACCCTTTGACAGATTGGGTAGGGTCGGTTCAAGGCCGATTTGAGGTCAATTCCATTCAGTTATGGGTAGAACCTACCTATTTGATATGCCCCTACCCACACCTACGTATAAGACACTACACTAGTACATTGGGAACATCTTCCATGAATGGTAATATATAAATACAGGAGATGTTCTCAATGTGAAGGTGTAGTAATGTGTGGGTAGGAGATTGAAAATTTTTTTTGATTGATTATTTAGTAACATCATGTTCCAACTTACAAAGCAAAAGAAAAAAAGGACTTATCATTTCTTTTTTGTCCGCTGACCCCACCATCTAGATTGTAACTAGGCAAATGACAATGGAGCAGGTTCGAAGAGGGATTTGTAAGTTTTAGATTCTTCATTTTTCCAAATCTTCCAACCCATACCCTCACAAAAACTTGTAAACGGTTAGATTTTTAGAATCCAAATCTTCCCTGATTTTACCCTCCCCACATTTAAAACCCACGTCTAATTTTATGTTATATAAGCTATGAGCAAACAAAATAACATGAACAAACATCAAATTTCCAATTATTTGACTGAAAAATATAGAAAATACGCAACCACTATCACTTTATCATTTATCTTTTACATAAGATTTAAAACATTATTAACTTAGAACACATAATGCCTAAGTTTATTTGCCTTACAACAACAATATGTAGGTTGGTGATGCACTATGGGATTTGACCCAACTGAGTAAACATTTGCCAAGTTTGATTTCGATGACCCATCTTAGTTTGTATTTACCAAAATAGTTTCATTGTAAGAATTTTGTATCTAGCTATCTTGATTCCCACTTACTAAGTTATGATCATAACGGGATTTGCAAATTTGTGTTCAATTAGGACTTTCTTTTTTGAAGAGACTTAATAGAATTTTAATGAGGAGTGTTCAATTAAATTAGGAAACTTTCTTCTAGGAAGCATACGGGTGTAAAGAACTCTATATAAAGAGTAGCAAGCCTAAGCTAGAGGTAGTTATATTGGTTTTTTCTTAATTATTCAGTGAAGAATTGATCTTCTTCCTATTTTTTTAGCTTTGGTTCTTTTCTTTGAAGCTTCTCTGAATGTGATTTGTTTTCCGAACTGCACCAATTGGAGAGTGTTGGGTTTAGCTTAATACTATACCCTACCCATACATGTACTACTTGTGAAATCTTAAAGTGGGTAGGGGCAGGTACTTGCTAGGTGGACATTGCAATCCCTACTTGGCATCCTATAGGCTATAAGGGGCTTTACCTTGCTCCTACCCTCTCGATTTTCACATCTAAATCCTGAATCCTGAAGTCCTAATCCTTAACATTAAACCCTAAAATTAACACAAAATTCATGTGGTTAGATGCATGTCCTCCAACTAGGTAGGATCTAAGTATTGTTCCAAATAAGAGTCATATTATCAAACCCATGGAACTATGGATTCTCTATGGCATGGTTAATTAGTGAGCATCATGTGCTCTGTCTCTGCCTCACTCCCAGTTCCCCTTTAATGTATGTAACGTGTAGTATTTAAAACAAAATATATATATATTGGTGTAAATAGACCTGCATGCATAGGTCTAGGTGTAAGTATGACTTCATAAGAATTAACTTCCTCAATTCTTTGAACTTTTCACAATATCATGTTCCAAAGCCATAAAGAAGTTTAAAAATTAGGAGACAAAGTTTTTTCAAAAAAAAAAAAGCCAACTATTGCATCCGAAAGGAGAGGCATAGGATCAAACCGCACAACTATAGGTTTTTTATGGTATAGTCTGTGGGACTCACATTCACCTTACCTCTATCTCGAGATCAGATTTGGTCCTCACAAAATAAATTGGTTCTTATACTATTCTCACAATAATTGCAGCTGTGCATTGGGAACATCTTCGTATTTGTATGTTTTCATTAATGGGAAAATGTTTCCGGTGCACAGCTGAAGTGTTGTAAGAAACAATTTTGTGAGGACAAAACCCGAGCTCCTACCATTCACCATCTTAATGACTGCAAGTATAGCTATAACTTTGGCAACTTCAGAGTTTACTCTAAAACTACCTCGAATACACTATTGTCTCAAGTATGGGAGCCAAGTCATTGTAGTGACTTCTTTTGTTAGGCTCCGGCCACTCTTTCGACTTTTGGCCGAGTCGTTTGATTCTTAGTTGCATCAGTTTTTATTGGTTTCTATACTTATAATCTATGTCACTATTTAGTTGTATAACATTTTAAACATGCATGTTCTTTGCATGTGGTAAGCTTAGATGATGATGATGACGATAGTAATAATAATATGTGTTTAAATTTTTCATAATTTTTTTATATTTTTATGTTTATAAAAATATTTCTTATTTATCACACTTATTTTTGTTTAATATGATGAATATATGATATTAGATATGTGTCCAAATATTTTCTAATAAATTTCTGTATTTTTTATATTTTTATCTTTTTTTTTTAAATTTTATTATGTAGATATTACATCAATGGTTGGCACATTTGACTCAAAAGGTTGAACTATTGACGCACCACCAAATGGAAAAACAATTTCATTTTGGGGGTCACTTTTAAATTTTGTATTTCATTTCCATCATCAATAAAAACAATTATTATTTACCACACTTTTATTCTTTGATGTGATTAATATAAAATTTTAGAGATGAGGCCAAATGCTTTCTATAAAATTCTTGATTTTTACAAATTATTTGTATTTTTGTCTTCTTTTTAATTTTTATTATTTAATTATGACAATTGTTAACACATTTGGCCAAAAACTGACTTGTTACCAAACTAGAAAATAATTTCATTTTTGGGTCAGTTTTAAATTTTGCATCTCATTTCCATCGTCAATAAAAAGAAGTGTTATGCTTTTTAACATGTTTAATAGAAAAAAATTAGAGATATGCCCAAAATTTTCTATAATGTTGTTTTTTTCAATGCTTGTTTTTATTTTTTATTTAAAAAACTTGTTGTTTAACTATGACATAATGGACTGATCTATTTCACTCAGATGTTTGAATTTCTTATGCACCACCTAGAAGGAAGAATGGTTGTATTCCTTGGTCAATTTAAAAAAGAATGAATATTGTTAAAAGTATTGAATTCAGATCTAACTAGTAAAATTAATTGATGAAAAAAATAAATTAAATATAAGATTTATGATAGAAAATGAGAATTAATACCTTAAACATAAGACTTAATAAAAGGAAATTCATTGCTCAGTACAGTTTACACTTCGAAGCAGTAGCTTGGCCGTTCATCAAGTTGCTCGCCATGCTCTTTCAAATTCTAATTCTTATACTTGGTCACACGTGCCTTCCTAATTATCATCAAAGGTGATCAATTCTGATTATACCTGAGTTTCCTTGTTGCCATTTGGCATAAAAAAAGCCCTTAGAATTAGAGAGGGGGGTATTTTAGTAAAGAAAATTTTTACATCATTTAAATAAATATAGATATAATATTTATTCTATTTTCTTAAGTATTTTAAATAAGTAAATAAATAATGATGGTTTTTATTAGATCAATAATGAAAGCTCTCAAAGGTGCAAACCAACTTGGTGGTAAGGTCTTTGGCTGGTTCAATAAACTTCGGATTGAATTCTGTTTTCACTGCCGTTTCACTTGTTTGGAGTTGGTCGTAAGATATCCTTCAAATTGAGTAGGGTTGTAACTCAGGTTAGCCTAGTGTTTAGAAAACCGGACCGGAATGACTAGTCAAACCAATTGAACCATGACCCAGTGCCTTAACTGGTTCAGTCACATTTCAATAACCGGACTTGCTTAAAACCTGGTGAAAATTGTCTAATTGGCCGTTTTAACCGAAAAGCCGATGAATCAGTCGCAGTTTCATGAAACCACCTATGTTGATACGCAAGTGAAATTTTAAAATGTTGTTAATAAGATTTGAATACAAACCTTTTATTTTCACATATTAGTTAATACTAATCCACCTATTTACTTATATTAATTAATGACTCTTTATTGTACATATTACATTATTACGCAAGTATTTTAAAGAAAATGTAAATTAAAAGAATTGAACCCTAGTCATTTGTTGTATATTAAAAATGGTTCCACCTCCAGTTAGCCTGAATAGGCATTTTATTTAAAATTTGACAAAAGCCCAACTTGAACCTGCCCAAGTTGCATCCCTATTGAGTAAGGGTGGCCTAAATTTTAAACTGAACCTATAGTACCATTTTTTTTGGAAAATCAGTAACTGAAACCGAATTAAAGCCGATTGATTAATCGGTTGATCGGTTTGATTAACGGTTGGTTCAATTCATCGGTTTTTTGACTTTATAAAATATATTACAAAAAAATATATAAATATATAATAAAAAATTAAAAATACAATAAAATATTATATTATAAATAATAAAATACATGTAAAATATATATAAATAATAATATATATATATATATATACATAATATATATACCCGTCAGTTTGATTGGTTAACCAAAACTAAACTGATATATTCAGTTTTTCGAAAATACCAAACAAAATCGAACCGACCAACTTGATTAACTGAAATTCTTGCTCACCCCTACTATAGTAGGCCCAACCAAGTTCAAACCATGGAAAGACAAAGTTCTCCATGTTATGCGAATGGGCCTTGTGTGCACCAAACCCTCTCTCTCTCTCTATATATACCCAACTATTTTTATCACACAGAGGAATTCTATCTTAACCATTTGAACAATAATCAAATAAAGGATCCTCTATATTAACCAATCACTTTATTCGCTCCCCTTGCCTTCATAGAACACCTTGTATTGGAGCTTTTATTCTTACTTGTCATATACCTCCCCCCCCAAAAGAAAAAAAAAAAAAAAATCTGAAGCAAAATTCCCATGTGTTGCCAAAACAAAGTGATGAAAGAAGTATCACTTAGATGAGAATCGGATTCCATCTGAAAACACATCAACCATGTATATTGTATATGGACCAGAATCTTCTTTTCCACTATCTCATTTCACATTCATCCCTCCTAATATATCCCAAGCTTCATGAATAAGTCCAATCCATATCTTACTAGCTAGGAATATAATCCTCAACTTCTGCAAGATTCTCCAAACTCACCTTTTAACCCCTAGTAATTAAACAACATTAGCTAGTCCCTTCATATCCCAACTATATCTGTGCCTAGACTGTTCCTGAAGAAGGTTTCTCTTTCTCTTATGGCTTTCAACAGAGTTGTCTACGTCGGTGGCAGGGCTTATTCTAAGGAGAGGCTAGTGGCCATAGGCTTGTCCCTTCTTGCTGTTCTGTCACCTTTGTACATCGATCGGAAGCCATCGGTTGAGTGTTCTGAATGTGAATGTGAAGGCGAGTCGTCCATTCACCTTGCTGCTTGGCTGCCTGTGTTGCTTCTAGTTCTGGTCCTCATCTTTGCCATCAGCTTGTCTTGTTACTTGGACCAGAGCTTTGCGAGGTTGGATCCTTACTGGATACACAGAGTTGGTGGCTCTTCGTGTGGGATTCTGGCGCTTCTCATGGTGCTCTTATTGGTTTTGAAGTGCAAAGCTTCTGTGCTCAACTAGGAGGAATGATAGAGGCAGGTCGAACATACTTGAACCGTTGAACGACATGGCGAGGGTCTGAGGGAGGATCATGGCCACTGTAAGACATCAGTTCTTTTTTGCTTTTCCAGTCTTCACCACCGTGGTTCTGTAAAATATGCATCGTTGCATCTTAGTGGCTGTGATTCTGTGAAGAAAAGGAAACAAAACTTAATTAAAGCATTACAGTTGCTCCCTCTGTAGAAAATGTATCAGCAGCAGCGTTCATAAGTAAATTGGGAAAGCCCAACCTCGCCCCACTTTAGCATTCAATCGGTATTGTTAGAACCAAAAAGCTTACTGGATCAGGGTTTTATGGGTTTAACCAACAGATCGTTTAGCCCAAAAAATTCATTAAAAAAAAAAAGAAAAATGAAACCTGGAGAGCATTGGGTTACCTATTGACCAGATCAACCGTCCAGTTGTGGTTAGTACCATCAGTAGGCAGTAGTAGTAAGGGTGTTGAGTATTGTAGATGCTGTTCTTTACTTCTTTAAATCTGCAAGTTGGGCCGGGTGGGTCAAGTCAGTGGTGAACCGGGCTGAAAGCTTCTATTTTGGTCTCAACTCTCAAGGTCCAAGGTACAATTTGGGCTTAATGCAGCTAATTTTTTATGCCTGAAGACCCCCTAATGGTAATGGGATGGCCTGTGATGTGTCGGAAAACAATGCCACCGGACCCCTCAATCTCAGGTGAAGAAACAATTCCGGATCAATTAGACGCCTAAGATCAGCGAATCTGAGTCCTAATTGAAGGGACCCACATATCGTGTTTGTGCATTATGGGTTGAAATTCCCATGTAGGACACTTGTCGCTTCCCTAACTTATCAACTGCCACGTTGCATGGCATGCCACTTGGACAAATGCATGACTCCAACGTGGCCATCAATCACTCTCCTTCCCTCCACCCTCCCCTTCTTTCCTCTCTACCGCTCTCTTCTTTCTTTTCCCTCTGCCGTTGAGTACAGAGTAGAGAAAGAGAGAGAGAGAGAGGATGGCAGGTGAAGAAGATTGGAGGAAGATGGCGGATACGCACAAAATGAGGCCAGAGGACGTAGAGGCTGCCGGAGTGGAGGCATCGAAGAGGGCGCCCGGGCAGCAGCCAGGAGGCGTGCTTCACCAACGTCGCGCTTTACCCTTCTCGCCTATGACCATGGCCGCCGGCGGATTCCTCATAGTGGGTGCCATCGCTTACTTCACTTTGTATGCCAAAAAGAAGCCTGAGGCCACAGCAGTGGATGTGGCCAAGGTCACCGCTGGCGCAGGCGACCCCGAGACCACCCGTCCCCGCAAGTAGCTTTAATTCCGTTCCATCAATTACTCACATAAATCTTATATTAAACTTTTGATACCGTTTCTTGAGCCTCTTTCTTTCCTTCTGATTGTGGTGATTTCAGTCGATCTCTTACACTTACCATCTGTGTGTATATGGTGAGAACTGAGAAGTACTAAGTCAAGTTGAGCTTTTGCTCCTTTAACAAGTGTTGTGTTGTTCAAATAAATGGTTAGCTTGAACCAACTCATCAAGGGTTCGTGTTTTTATGCTTTGTTTTATATAAATGCGAGAGAGTCCAAATAGACCGATTTGTGAGAAATAAACTAGGAAGCAAAATGGTGTGACCCCAATTTATACGAAAGATAGAGACTCCGAAAGATAATGAAGGGGATGTTGGAATGGGGTGGGATGCAAGATGTGGTCTCTTCTTTACAAGAGATAGAATCGAGGCAGAGGAAGGTGCTATAAATTATTTGGGATGCAACATATAAAGATAGGCATAGGGAGGAGTGCAAATCAAATTATAGTTATAAATAAATAGGGGCAAAACTGAACCGAGTGCAAAATTTGTATTTGGTTCAGATTTGCACGAGGGAGATTGCTCGATAGAAACAGTCGAGACTCTAGACTTCCATATTAGAGACAGGTGTAATACTTTGAAAGTTGGATATTGGAATTAGAGATTGCTTTATCAGTTTATGTTCTTTCAAGGGAAAAAGTGCCAAGCCTATTCTGAGGACCATTATCTTTGCATCTGAACCATGTAATTGTGTCCTCAGATTTGTGCTTCTTGGCTCATCAGATGAGCCTCATCTGAACCATAATGAGCTGAATCAGCTGATGGTCACAGCCTTACAAAGAATGGCTCAACGGTCTACCATTATCAAACTCTCTTCTCTCCTTTATAGGGATGCATATATACAAGCTCCGTTCCGCTGGGACTCTGGGGGCCAAGGCCGTGCTTTGTTCTGCTGGGACTGGGGTGAGGTGGGGGTTCAAGGTTTCCACAAGTACAGAGAATCATGATCCACAATTGGGCCCTTAGCATGTCAGCTGTCAACGTTCAGTCATCTCGACCTACCATTTTCTAGATTTTGGGCCAAGCTCAAACCCAAAAAAGATAAGATTTTTAGATTTTGCAGACTCTGAGTCTCTGACCATTTTTGGTTTGGGTCCTCCCTCTCTCAGCTAGTCAGCTATGCCAACTATAATTTTGATAGTTTGATATACTTTCATCTGAATGTAGCTATGTACAAGATGTCAAGAACACATAGTAATGGCAGACTGACAAGCTCTGCTCGTCAGAAATGGAGTAAGTGGGTATTGGGTAGAAAAGTTTAAAAATTTATAAAAGCCTTACAGCTTCAATGCTTCATTACATAGACTCAGCACCAAGTAAAACAAAGACTCCTCGAAAAAATTGATCAAAGAAAATAACTTGCAGAGTGCGTGGGGACTCACATTACACAAAACTAACCATAATAAGTCCATAAGTTCATGGTAGATTCAAACCCAGATCGAGGAAAGCGAAACCAGCAAAGCCCCTATGATGATGAAGAACCCCGGCCGGGAAACAGCTTGACCGGAGGCGGCGGTTTTGTTGGATGATGAGTGCCCAGACGAAGCAGCGGCAGTCGGCGGTGACGGGAGAGGGTGAACGAGGACGGAGACCTTCATCCCATTAAAGCAACCATTGGGGCATATGAAGTAATAGCGTTTCGCCTTATCAAGGAGGATGAAATCCTTGCCGCTGCTCCAGTTCCCGACGGCCCCATAAAGAGTGCAGTTGTCGTAATCCGTCTCGTTCACTTCGAATGCATTGTACTGGTTCTTCTGGTACCTAAAAGCTGTGGAGGTAGAAACCCCGAGAATCAAAGAAAAGCATTAGAATGTGAGATCAGAAGGTAGGGTTTAAGGGGTTTTGAGGTAATGAAACAATAAAAGACTTACAGATGAGGTCGCCGACGTAGAAGGTTTGGTTGTTTGCCCAGAGGGTGTAGTTGATTCCGGGGTTCCAACCTCGGTTGGCTCCGACGATATGGTCGGTGGCGCCGACGAGGGTGGTGGTGGAAGCAGCAGCACATATGAAGAGGAGGAGGCGGAGGAAGGAGAGACCTCCTGAACTTGACATTTTCATTACTTCGCTTTCTCTTTTGGATAACAGAGTCAAAGAGCCTTCTGTCGTTTAATAAAGCCCCAAGACAAGACAGAAAAGCTGTAACCTAAAATTAATTAATTGATTAAAATTTTATTTTATTATTTTTATGAAATGAAAATTAATTTAATACAATTACGTTAATACAAAATAAGGCTAGGCAACTTGCCAATGTTAATCTAACGTTTTATTATTTTATCTAAGTGGGGCACACATTTTTGTCCCAATAATTTTATAAAATTTATAACTAAATTATTAATTTTAAGTGTTCAGTTTTGAAAAAAAAAATCAAGTATTTGAATAAGCTTCAGAATTTGTGTTCTAAAATTTAGATCGATAGACTTTTAAAAAAACTCTTAGAGCTACCCTGTGTTTTGGATGGGAATGCATCAGCTAATTGGCTTGCCAACCTTGATTATCATAATGAGGGTTCTTGTAGGGTAGGCTAGTTTTTTATTTTATTTTATTTTGTGATGCCCGTAGAATAGCTATCCCTGGTTTGTCTAGCTCTTTTTCTTAAAAAAAAAAATCTTAGAACACTGTTTTTTTCAATTTTATTTTCACAACTCAAAGCTCAAAAAGCAAAAGTTTATCTAAATAAAACCTTAATTATTGTAAGATTAATTTTTTAATGAATAAAGTGAAATGGCATTTTTTTAATGTCTTAACTTTGATTAAAAAGTTGTTCAGTCATATAATTGATTAATTCATCCAATTCAACTGAAATTTGGCCTAAAAAAAAATTAGTGATATCCACTATATATAGGGGTGTCAGTCTACTAACTAGCTTTTGGTAAAGTCTTTTGTTGGTTATATAAATTTGAGTCCTAGTGTTGGATCTCATCTTCATCAGGATTGGGAGGGATTTTGGGAGGACCTTGGATTTTGTGTAGCCCATTAGCCTAAAGAAAAGAAAAAGAAAAAAAAATAATAAAGTGGTCCAGTTATAAGCAATTATAAAATTAAGGTTTCAGTTAAGCAAAGTGATTTGGGATTATAAAACAGGGTATTGTGGAGGCAAACATTCTCAATACATACTTTTCTCTAATATAAAATTGGCCAACGGTAGGAGCTTAAATAATCTACCCTTTTACTTGAGTGATGGGAATTCAAATCAAAGCTCAACTTATAAATAAAGGGTTTATGGTTCAAATTCAAAATTGACCTTTGCTTGCTTGATGCGGAGGTTACATCGAGATTCCACAAGCAGTGGTGCTTTAATCAACGTTTGTGGAATTGGGTTATAAAATATTAAATGTGGCAAGGTGGTGGATACGAGCCAAGCACAGTTGAATATTAGGTTATTGGTAAAAAAGTATAAAGCTTGAATTCAACTTGACCCTAAAAAGTTCATAAGTTGGAATTTAACTTTACTCAGCTCGTAGCTTGGATTGAGCTTTTCATAAGCCAAGACCCAATATTAGATTATTAGTAAAAAAGTATAAAATTCATTAGTATAAGCCATAATGCTTGAAATCAGCTTGACCCAAAAGTTTATAAGCCATCAGCCATAAGGCTTAAATTCAACTCGATTTTTAGCTTGGTTCGAACTTTTTACGAGCTGAGATCTAATGACTTGCAAATAGTCCTGTTCATGGGCTTAATGGAAATATGCTAGGCCTGAGCCTGACCCGGCCTTGATAAAAAGCCTGAAGCCCGAGCTCGGGCCTATAAGATGATAAAAAAATTACAATTTTCCCTATTCAAATTAGAATTAAAAATTCAGATGGTTTTTTTTCCTATTTAAATGAACAATGGGCCTACAAGATGGTTTTCCCTTTCTTTTACGTTTTAAAACACAATTTTACATTCTTAAATCAAAAAATTTATTCAAATGAATATAATCACATAACCCATTTTAAGTCTAATTTTAGGTTGGGCCAGGCCGGGCTATTTTGACAAAACACGAGCCCAGCTCAAATTTATTGCGGGCCGGGCTTTTTGGCCCGAATTTAAGCTCGCAGGCCTATAAACATGTTCAAACCCATCCGGGGGCCGGACCGGCCCGTCGAACCACCCGACCCATGAACAGGTCTACTTGCAAATAGCATGATTCGTGTGCATCTCTAGGTGTGGCCACATGGATGAATAGTATAGCCAATTAGCCGGTTCAATGATTAATAATATGGGAGTCACATCTTCGCCGTAGAGGACATTCTCACCATGTATTGAGAACATCTTCTGATGATAGTATTAGTATCGAAAAATGTTCTCAATATACGACGGGATGTGCTGTGGGGGCATTGTGGACGGCCCCTTGTGGGGCGGAGATGTGATCATAGGCCTTTGAGTTGATTAATCATTTCACATTTATTTCACTTGCTGGTCCATGCCATCCCTAAGCCCCACCTTGTGTATTGGGGTTGTGGGTTCTCATCAAACAAATGGTGCCATCTTGGAGATATTGGGTTTGTTTCAGTTGCTAGTCCATAACGACTTTGCAATCTGCCCCTAGTAAAAGAGAAACACTGAGGGGAAACAAATGGGGTCATCTTGGGGGCATTGGGATTCTCTCTCATAAATTATAAATTATTATAACTTTAGCCCGTCTTTGTGGGGCCTCTTTTTATTTCCTTTGCTATAATATTGACCCAAAACTTGCCAGGTGGCTTAGTATGGAAAACAAATTAATAGAGCTTGATTTGATGGCACACTGAGCTATCCTGTCCATCATATTTCCACAAAAGAGAACAGTGATTAAGAAAGAGAGAACAACATCCGAAATACAGAAAACAGCTTTCCGTCCATGCAGGATGAACTTGCTTTGGTATGATTACGACTGATTTGGTTTAAGGATGCTTACAAGCTTCTAACATTTTCAGTTGAACAGTGGATGAAAGCTTTTTAGAATTGGAAGCATCTGTAACTTCTCCAATCCTGACTAGTGTTTGGATTGTGCAAGCGAAATGGATTTGAATTAGGTGTTTTTTTCCGCCTCATTTCCCCATGATCTGGGACACCCAAACAAATCCTCCAAATGATGGAATCAAGTGAAAATTGGAATTGGCAAATCAAGTTCCTATTAGAAGGGGAGAGAGCAACAAATTTTTTTTTAAGGACAGAAATAACAGTTGAAATATTTTAAACCAAAAAAAATTATACCCATTTTACCAGGAAAATTATGCAACCTAAAGTTTATATGTTTCCTCCCTACAAGGAAAAAACAGAAACTCAAGCTCTCTGATTGTAGTCTATTTCATGGCTGTTTACTATTTGATTTATACCAGATGAAAACGCCAAAATAACCAATATCACACGCTCACTTCCCATATCTATAGAAGAAAATTTTTTCATTCATCTCTTGGCAACATTGAAAGCCTTATCATAAGGCTTTCATCAATTCAAAAACCTTTTCAAACCAAGCAAATTAAAGTATGTTTGTGATTAAGAGGAAGGCCCAACGAAAAAGAAAGAAAGAAAGAAACTGCCCCAATTCTTGGACTTTTTGTTGATTATATAAGATTGCATAATGACCAAAACACAATATTTATTAGAGCGAAAGAAGGATGAAAATAAGAAATTACAAGGAAAATTGAACCCTTTGGGCCTGACATTATGTGAAGGCAAAATCATCATCAACCACACATCTTCTCACCGTCCCATTATCCAAAATCCCTTCAACTATCTACATTTGTTCAAAAAATCACCAGACAACATGATTCAGGAACCAGTTTGTGTCAGCCTGTTACAAAATGACCACCAATTCAATTGCATTCAGTGTTACCCTACTTACCATCTGCAAATCCCATAACCCTAAAACTTGAAGAAGCCATTTTTGGGCTGTTGGTCTCCACAGCAGGCTTTCTTGACTTCTTGTCTGATTCTTGGAAAGATCTATAATTTAGATTGTAAGGACTCTTTTCAAACAGACAAGCTACATGTGAAAGGCATCTCTACGCCTCATGAAGTACAAATTACTATTCGGTTTGTTTGAATTAGAATTTGATTCCGATTCAGATGGTTTATATTTAATTTAATTTTAAGTGATTTTAGTTGAAGATAAATAATATCAAATTCATTTTTGGTTTATTTTATAAATGCATATAATATTTTGGTCATTTTTAGTTTATTTTATCAGTGAATTTTAATATCAGAATCTGATCCAAGTATCATCTAAATATTGATGAATCATATTTGGATTTAAGTATATTCTATCCAATTCGATCCAATCCATTTGCAACCCAACTTAAACTGCTTCACAAATAAGACTGACAGTTAATGTTGTTGAAACAACAATAAAAAAAAAAAAAATCGCATCCAAGGAATATATCTACTTTGTTAGGGTTTTAGGTTGAGAATTGCCCTTAGGCAACTGGCTAATTTGTCCCAGTTTACAGGAACATGGTGAAGTCATGTTGTTCACCACTATGTTAGAAGGGTGTGCATGATGAAATATGTAGATCATATGGTGGCTGGCTGCCGGTGCTGGAGTTGACATTGGCTATAGGAGCTTAAAAGAAGAAGAAGAGAAGGAATTTAGGATCTATTTGGCTTGTAAGAATAGGGGTCTGGAATCAAAATTTGAATGGACAAATCCGGTTCCAACTTTTAGTTGGGCAGAATTGGAATCTCATTCCAATTTTAGGTGGAATGGCATTCCCTCATTTTAGTGAGGAAATGACTATTTCCTCCCCTTAGAAATGAAATCCCATTCCAGCCTATTCCAATTTCGGTTCTGATTCTTGTTTGAATCAAACAAACTATGGGAATAAATCATTTCAATTCTGAGAGATTTTCATTTTGATTCCGATTCCAATTCTGATTGTGAATCAAATAAACCCTTATATAATAATCATTGGGGTGGGGGGGATAGGACCTGACCCCTTGTAGAATACATTAGAGTAAAAACTTCAAATGTGTGTGCCCTCTCCCCCCCCCCCTCTCTCTCTCTCTCTCTATTGTCACACTATGGTGAATATATGATATTAAAAATGTGTCAAAAT